>NC_009182.1:823055-885555 GCF_000149385.1 Cryptococcus deneoformans B-3501A
ATTAACATTGTACACGGCTCTCAGCCACCAATGCATTAACTCACCTTGAGATTCTCAAAGTAGACATTGGCACCAACCATATTTGGGTCAGTTGTGGACTCACAGGTGGGCTTGGTAGCGACATCAGACTTCCACAGAGGATTGCAACCAGGAAGTTGATTAATGGGGCGCCAGAGGCCAACATCCCTAAGCTGGTAAGTTCTGTTGAAAGACAGCTTTGGAATAATGGCTTACTCGGCAGGGATAGGGCCTTGAAGACGGCAATCCCAGGTAGCTGATTCGTTAGTTGATTTGGCCAGAGGGGCACAAGCCATCAAGTCGTCGTCGACACCGTTACCGTCGCCGCATTCGGTAATGGCAGCCTGAAGGACGTCCGGATCCCACTATGATTATCATTAATAGCAGGTCATAATTTGGAAAGATCTAGACTCACACCATTGAAGAAATCCGCATGATAGGTGTTACCGCTGCAGTCCCCGTTTGAAAGAACCAAAGTGCACTCGTCATTACGCCAAGGCTGATTGTCATCGAGATAATAGTTGAATTGGGCAAAAATGGTAGGGTATTTTATGGGATGAGAGTCTGGACAGTATTGACCGTTGGGATCATTGACAAGGATCGAGCCATTATAGCTCTGAGGCCATGTCATGTGGGAAAAGTGGTCTTCGGAATCAAGATCTCCACTTTCCAAGCCACAACTAGGGAAATAGGTGGCCATGGCAATCGTAGAACAGCCACCAGGGTGACTCGTGCCATTGGGAAGCCAATAGCCTTGTTCTCCTTCGTCGCAAGAGATCTTCACACCGAGAGCTTTGGTATCCGAAGTGTTTTTTGAGACAGCTGTACCGCTGATCATCTTGAGACCGGTGGGGAATGGTTTAACCTCGTCTCCCTTGGTGAAGTAATAGATACGAGTGCCACTAAGAATGGGTGAAAACGTGCCGTTCTCATGCTGGTAATAGAGCTCGCTATAGCATATCAGCTAAGAATAAATGGTTACTCTTCGGTCCGCTACTCACGGAGCCCAGTAGTTGGACTTGTCATCAGCTACGATGACAGACGAACAGGCTGCGCCCAGTTGTTCCGACGGGGTATTTGGATTCCCTACATGCACACATTCACAAAGGGGCTTCAGCTCGATTTATGGGACCAAAAGGATTCATGTCTTATTGCGCTTACAGTTGAAGTTACTCGCTCCAACCACATTGTGCACATGTGAACTGATAGCTCCAGGATTCACAATTGGGTCAACTCTGCCGAGCAGTAAAGTCTGAGCATGGGTTAGGATCCAGTGGTCTGGGGCGCCGAGTGAGACGCCTGCCATGGCAAGCCCGGCTAGCGCGTAAACGGAAGCCCTGAAGTTAGTGGGCATAGTGGACGATTTCCTCGGCCAGCGAGTACTCGAAACAGGGATGCGGAAGGGCGGTGCAGGAGAGGCGTGCAAGCTGTCAGCCTACAAAGAAGTCGTGGGGGGCCGTGCGCACGCTGACGGTGCTGGGTCGTTCGTGGGTGAAAGGAGCGTGGTTGGGCCGTGGGAGGCGTGAGAGTGGTGTACGTCTAAAGAGTTAGTGCGAGAAGGAGGATGCGATGGCTGTCGGAATTAGGGGATGTTATGGGAAGCGAACTAGAGATAGCAGATGCTTTGAGTTTGATGGGTGTGTATTAGACCGTTTGATCAGGCGCCATCGTGCAGCATCAATCCATCGCCCATCAGCACAGTCCCCCGCCTGTTTCATCAACTCCCCGCATGTCGCAACTCCTTTCCACTCCCTACTCCAGCCGCTTTGACCTCTTGATGTTCTTGGTTTTTGGCGGTGCTTGCATTCGAAATCGGAGATTAGTCCGAGATCCACCACCGTGCGGCAGGAACATATACAGGAAATCCTTGGTAGCCGGCTGAAGAGCTGAATGCTGGATTGTTTACCGTTAGCTGATAGCTGTCTGCGTATTGGCCCATGTAGAATACGCAGCTTGCGAATTATAAAAAGGTATGTTCGAGGCCGCCTGTGTTGCGAATGACTGATGAGGTAACGGCAGGACGAAGATTAAATACTGCTGCAGTCTTGTTTGAGCACCATCATAATTAGTTAAGAGTGAACGGTGGGCGAGAGGCTGGAGCAGGTGTCTAGAAGGTGGTTACTAATACGTATGCGGAGAAAAGAAGGGGTCTAAAGAGTACCATTAAAAAAATCTCCAAACAAAAGATGAAGGAAACCAACAAGTTCCAAGCATGTTGTGTCGCATCTTCCCTCAGGCACAATTGATCCTGCTCGGCTTTGGTGCTCTGAGTGGATTACATTCTCCAATTCAGATAATGCTTCCCCTGTTGCGCTTGTATCACAATTGAAGTCAACTCTACAATCTAAGCTCGAAGAGCATACATCCAAGTCCATTCTGCTGCCTTCCTCAGCATTTGGATACTACACACATGTCCTACGTCGTTCTGCACATCGATGGCGCAAACACCGCCTTTACTCTTATCCTCCTCTATCCATTTCTCGATTTGTCTCAAGTCCCGCTCGCCCTTCCCGTACGGCACTAGCCGATCCTCTTTACCATGCAAACTGAGAATCTTTTTCCCGCTATACTTTTGCTGTTCCTCCACTGGATTACGTACGGGTTCGATGAACGATTTGAGAGAAGGAGGGTAAATGGGAGGTTCCCATTTCAAGCCTTGGGATAGTGCACGATCGCGGAGGTAAACTGGGAAAGATTCGAAAGGAAGACCAATGATGGGGATGCCGATCTGGACACGGGGATCTGTAAAGGTATTAGCAAAGTGCAAAAGTAAGGAACACGGATTAAAGATACTCACCGTCATGTAGTAGTTTCCAAGTGACGTGACCTACATCCATTATAAGTTATTTTTCTCTTCTTGAATTGTTTAAGAACGACGTACCGCCTAGAGAAATTCCAGTTATAACGAAGGACTCGACAGTCTTTTCACCATTAGGGAAAAGAATGGGAGCCAGGAAATCCATAATGAGTGAAACATCATGACAGCCTCCCTCTTTAAATTGGTAGTTGATAATTTAATACGAGATCATTTCGACGAACCCTTGATTTCCTCACCGATGGTAGCAGCCATATCAACTCTGTTTTATGGTTAACGTCCTTTATTCGTCATCATCAGGAGAAAGATGAGGTGAGCTTACAAATGCTTGGGATTTTGGTCGAACGAAAGGTTAGATTTCTTATCTACGATTCGATCTCCATGATTTCTCTGGTCCTGCCAGGTAGAAGTCAACTTTCAGCTCGAGGCAGGGCTCTCGTATCCGAGTCAACATACAAAGGTAACCACGATGAGATCCCGAAGCCGTTCCTTGTCATCCTTCTTCGAGAGCTCTCCTAGGATACCTTGGGCAAAGAATTTCATGTTTTTCTTACTGTTCATACGCCCATGCGATGCGATCTATCGTCCATGATCAGCTGCTGCTCTATCGCATGTAACAACATTGGATCATGACTCACCATGACTGCCAACGGTCTTTTACTATCCTTAACCTCATGAAGACCATAGACGTGAATGGGCAAGCCGGAAATGTGCAAGTCTGTAAGGCTCGGCTCCTTGTGGTTTAGGGCAAGCATGTTGTAATCCATCTTATGAAGGGCATTTCCTCCACTTGGGGATGCGTTGTCTGGGATGATTGTCCTTGCTAGGGGCGGGCCGCCAAACATTATTGTTGCGAGATGGCTGTATTGCTATGAAGATATATGTCTTCGGTGTTTATATATGCCTGAAAGAGATCTGACTGACCCGATCGCTCTCCAGTTAGTCTTGAAGCCCTTCGGCAGCAGCAGCAAGCAGGTGGAGGAGAAGGCCTTCGCTCGGGTGTTCGGCAGGATTCGCCGAGGATGGAGCCCCACCACCCATCATGAGCTGACGGAGAGGTCCGTGAGTACTTTTGTTGGTTGTTGTTGTGCGCTGCGCGCTGTTTTCGCTGGTCCCGGTCAAAACAGCATCGTCGCCTCATTATCCATTTCATTATTACATCGTTGTTCTTTAATTACGGCGTCGCCCTACCCGTCCCGTCCTCCGCTTCTACACTTCAGCCATGGATCTCCAAGGACGCTCCCCCAGCCCAGAGCAGCAAGGCGTAAAATT
This sequence comes from Cryptococcus deneoformans B-3501A, assembly GCF_000149385.1. Classification (NCBI taxonomy): domain Eukaryota; kingdom Fungi; phylum Basidiomycota; class Tremellomycetes; order Tremellales; family Cryptococcaceae; genus Cryptococcus; species Cryptococcus deneoformans. Next base: position 827,161 of record NC_009182.1, read on the forward strand.
CCCCAGGTTTGGTCCCGATGGGCAGCCTCTGAAAGCGGTCATCAAAAACGTAGACAGTGAATCCTTTCCTTAACCAGCAGCTCATTCTGGCCATCAAGGCATCGCTGACACTTTTAATGCACTAGTGTCAGAAGAGATGCAGCAAAAGGCGGTCGAAACAGTGTTTGAATCATTTGACCGATACGATCAGGAGAAAGACATGGCGATGTATGTCAAAAAGCAATTCGATCGGTTGTATGGAACCACCTGGCATTGTGTTGTTGGCAAGAAGTAAGTTTATCAATTGATTACCCAGAGGGAGACAGGCTTTTCGAACCGCCTGGGACTGGTATAAAGAAGGAGATACTGACACAATTTGTTTGTAGCTTTGGAAGTTTCGTCACTCACGGTAAGCACATCACGTTTTCTGCCTGCATTTGAATTCTTCTAATGAAACTTTAGAGTCCAAGAATTTCATTTATTTCTACCTAGGTCGTGTTGCTATTCTCCTCTGGAAAACGACATAACCGACTTGCTTTCATCCCTTAAAAAGTCTATCAGCAATACCCACTGGGCATTGGGCTTTGCACTGCCGTAATCTTACCCGGAAACGTATCGTTCAACTGTTTCTACCGGTTCATGTAGTCTACTATTATCTCGCATACCTTTCATATAGATATCCCTGATTCGTATTGGCATACCATGCATATAGCTGCCTTGGCTATTACCCTGCATGTTCTTTCAGATGCCGAAACCACAACCAACATGCAAAATGAGTGCGGTATTGACACATGGCTCATGCATATTTCAACAGGTCCCATAGACAAACGATATAGGGAAATTCAAACGCAAATAGAAAGCTGACTAAGAAACCTATAATAATCTCCTCTCAAAACAGAATTCATCACAAGAGACTGGGCAACAAGCGGATCAAGACCTCGAAAGGTTTTGATAGTGCGTTGTTGTCTCTTCATATTCCTTCATAAACAATCTCTTTTGTTCTTTGATCATCCATCTATACCACGGTTAGATTTGTCAATATCAGCATTTGACGACCACTCACTGCATGATGTCATTAATATAATCTCGGAGAATGTTGAGGGATTCGGTGTCAATGTTGGTGTACGCGATAAAGGGCCCGAAATTGACTGTCTCCCAATCAGTAACCCGTAGTGTTATTTGCACTTGAGCACTTACCAAACAGCCTCAACAAGTGCTCCGCGCCATAAATTTCACTCATAGGCTTTTCCGGATTTTGTCGCTTTTGCTCAACGTACTGTGCTCTTTCAAATCGGTAGAGGAGATTATTGCCGAGGGCTTTGTCAAAGTAAAGCGTTATACCAGAGATGATTTCAGAAAGGAGGGCGGTGGCGCGACTGTCCGTAACGTCGTTAGTAAGTTGGAATGCGTAGTTATAAACAGTAGCAGGAAGACTTACTCAGACCGCTCTTGCTTCTTGCTTGCCGACGCATACTGCCTATATTCTTCCAACAACTCTCGAACATTAGGTTTCCTTGGCAAAGCCACAAGCTGATTATTCTTCGTGACATTTTCCCAGTCATCCACGAGCACCAGCTTCAGCACATCTGGGATGACAATTTTTACCTCTGGACGCTTCATAAAGTCTGATTCCTGAGAGTTTCTCCTTCTTGTTAGTGACCTGCAGCACAGCAATCAATTGACGCACGCTCTCCATGGCATCTCTTCCTCTCTTCTTGGTATCCTTCTTCTTGTCCTTGAGACCTCCTTTACCCGCTCCCGGAGACCCGGTCCCACCTGACCCGCCAGTCGATCGTCCTTTTTTGGCTTGGGCGTCCAGTAGAGCGCGGCGTTTGGCAAAACCTGCCTCGTTCAGTTTGAGGAGTCGAGACTCAGGCACCCATTCATCCCAGCTGGATGGTAAATTAGCGTACATTCATGAAGAGGAATTGAAGGGCACACGTCTGCTTCCAGCCTTTGTAATGGATGAAATAATGAGGCCCAACCGTTCCCAGCAGAGTATTCGATTCATCCCATACTTCGGCGAGAATTACCTGAAAACCGACACTTCAGTATCGTCCACTAGCGACACAAGTTTGAAGACGGTCTGTCGCTGGATGCATGGGATGCGGCTGAAGGGATGACTTACTCGAGCCTCGTAAAGTAATGGGCCGTGGTACGCAAGGACGTACTCATCAACCATGAATTGCGGGACAGCGCCGGCCATCTTCCACGATCCTTGGCAGCAATGAGGATAGGCTGAGCGCCGCTGAGGGTATAGCACGAGATGAGCCAGAGCTCTATCAGCACACTCTATCCGGTGGAGAAGAGGAAACGGCATACAGTCGATGCTTTGAGGCTAGAAGCGAGAAGCTGTACTTTCTGCAGAGGCTCGACGACTGTGGGGAGAGAGAAGATGGAAGGGGCGTGGGCAAAGTTCTGCAGTGGAGATGATGAGCACTGCGGGCGGAAATAGCTGTCTCCCTACCTTGCTGATCTCTGCGTGGCGGGTCCACGGTGTGCACTCCAACATTGTTGTTTGTTCAGCGGGTACCAGTCTAATCCCTGCAAAGTGGGTCCCCAATTAAATTCCGCATTTTCCATCGCTTCCTCAATAATACATCCTTATCCCGTCGTCGCTCTTCCTTTTCCTGTTCCGTCTCAAAAACACTCGCTTTCGTTTCCATCCATCTCTCAGCTATCCCACACTGTCGGGACAGAAGACAAGACGGAAACAAGGACTCTGGCTCATTGCACTCGGTTGAATTGGGACAGCTTAGTGAGTTGCCGCCCTTTTACCCTTTTGGGACTTGGGTGGCGAATAGAGCGGATAAGGCTGTCGATAATCGGAAAGCGGGAGAGCAAGTAAACTACTAGGACCACAGATTTGTGTTTGCATGGCATCTGGATCGGATCGTCGTTGCGGTGCTGATGCACCTTGGTTTACGGTTTGGAGCAACCTGCCCGGAAACATCATCGCTGACACATGTTTTGCTTGATCTTTTTTTTCGCTTCGATCATATATCTCCATCTTTACAGATCACTGTATCTCAATCGCTCAGATAAATTTTATCCGGCATCCGCGCGTCCAGTCCTATATTAGCCCCAACAGGCCAACTGAAGGTTGTTTGAAGCTGCTCCACTTGTTTGAATCGAATATGGTTGCTGTCGCTGGACCAAAGGCTCCTGGGGTGGGCATCTCGTGAAACAAAAGCCGGGTTGACATATTGCTGATATCTTAACCTATAGCCCAGGTTCGGTCAGAGTGTCGTGCCCAATCTTAACATCAAGCAAATCTGTCCGAACTGTAGGACCGATCCTCCCAATATTGTTGAGGAGTATGCCAAGGGTGATCTAGTGAGTAGAACGACAGAAAAAGCTTCGTGAAGGTGGTCTAACGCAGGATAGGTTTGTGCCGACTGTGGAACCATCCTAGGTGACCGTATCGTCGATACGAGGAGCGAATGTAAGTCAGCTTTGATCTTTTTCTTTTTCATCTTCTGTTTTGTCTCCTACTGACTAACTAACAGGGCGAGTAAGTATAAGCCGCTTGCAGAATGTACTCGCACGACTAACTTCATTAGACATTTGCGGGAGACGAGAATGGGGACGATCCCTCGCGTGTCGGTGATGCTGGCAATCCTCTTCTCGGAAGTAATCACCTCGACACAATGATTTCTCACAAGGACGGTCGAACCGGTATCGCTCGAGATCTCAACCGCGCACAAGCACGAGCCAACACTCTGTCCAATGGAATCTATGGTAAATCTTCTGTGGCACAACTATCCGCTGTCTTCTCCCGTATCGGAGAAAAGTGTGACGCGATGCAGCTCCCTCGCGGTGTAAGAGAACGTGCTCAACACGTTTACAAGATTGTCGATGAGGCGCGAGCAATCAAGGGGAAGAATGAACCTGCTGTCATTGCTGCCTGCATTGTTTACGCTTGCAGAGATGCCAAGGTTCATCGTACCTTCCAAGAAGTATGCAAAGCCCTCAAAATCAGTAAGAAGGAGCTCGGACAGGTCTTCAACCACGTCAAGAGTGTTGTTCAGTCTTCCAGTGCTCAGGGTTCGATGGTGTCTGTCCACGGATCAAACAATGCGCAAGAATCTGCTGAAGGTTTATTGGGTCGTTTTGCAAACTATCTGGATCTGGGCAACGCCGTGTTCAATGTGTCTAAGCATATCGCAGGGGAAGCCGTTGCAAAGAGCGCTATCGACGGCAGGAGTCCCGTGTCGATCGCAGCAGGTGTATTGTACTTCACATGTGTACTGTTGGGGAAGAGTACCACCGCCAAGGATATTTCTGCAATGGGAGGAGTGTCAGAGTCAACCACGAAGCTGTGAGTGCCTTTCGGCCTTCATGTATTGAGGCACAAGTTGACCCATTATATAGTATCACCAAGATGGTAGCAAGCAAACTTGACGATGTCATTCGCCCTGAATGGGTAAGTCATTTGTACTGGTCAGTTTTACCGTGCTGCATGCTCACTGATTATCATCAGAGAACCGAGTATCCGGACGGCTATGCCGCGCTTGCCCAGCTGGGCAAAGTTAGCGAATCTAATAAGAACTATCGAAGTGGCAGTCTCGCCGCACAGTCTTGAAACTTGTGTCAATGAGTTGCTCTCGGGTCCGTACATCCAACGGTGCCATGCGTGTATTATATACATCTCTGGGTCACTTAGCTGAAATTGGCTGAAGATTTGATTTTAGGCGTGCGAGAATACGTTTTAGCATGCACTTTCTCACTCTTTTTCACGCGTTTCTGTACCAAAACCTCCAACGGGCGTTCGTCCTGTTTCCCCCATGATTCTCTCCCTATATGTCTTGCTCCCATCAGTTGCTGTTGTCAGTGACTACCAGCTCTCCCCGGCAAATGAATAAACTCACTGCAACTTTGGCCGGTATTGGCGACATTCCCTCTAACCTCTGATGGCGCCCGTTGTCGTCACCATCCGGAAGACAGTCGCGAGCCTTCCAATGTACTTCCCCTAATCACATTCCAGATGACCAATATCCTGCTCTCGGTCATCTAAGAGGTGAATGCCGTGCTTCAGCACGGTTTGATGATGAAGACGAGGTTGATAAACAGTTCCGGCTCCCGCTACGACTTGCTCCACCTCCTGTCGAATGTGCCCTCCGTGGTGAATATCTTCCTCGAGAACATTTCGAGGCCGACCGGCAAATTACATGACGCTCGTATTGAATGCCGAAGAACCACCCCGCCTTTACGTACAACCCGTCACAGACGATGTGGTGACATACTTGCTATCAGATCGGCAACAAGAAGAACCTCGGTGCGGCTGAAAACGAAAAAGCCTGAGGCTGAGAAAAAACCTGAGTAATATGTTGGTCTGTACTTGGAATGTGACTACCGGGGCGTCGCCCTTTTTGGGATTCCGCGCTAGCAGATTGTTGTAATTCGTATCTGTCGGTAGTCAGAGACATTCGTCGGCGCTTCTAGCTGTTTAATCGTTTCCAACTGCATGCGTCAGATCACTAATATGTTACTGGATTGACGTCTGAATCGCGCTACGGAAATTACACTTATGCATAATCCTCTATATAGGAAGCATTACTCAACATGTTCATGCTCGGCAGGTGCCCAAAATGCCCATAGGCTCTGAAGCCATCCTTCGACCCTTGTATAGCACCTGTATCCCATTTCTTTCCAACCATTCCATGTTCTCAACTGTTCGTACCATATCGCTCTCGACCTTTCACCAGTGGGCCTTGTGCTTCTTCTAATCTCATCCGGGTTGACTTCCAATATCTGTGTCTCCAAGTACTTCAACAACTTGATCGCTAACCGACCAACCCCTTCATACACTTGTCTCAACGTGTTGATTGCCCCTATCACCACTAGTATGACAACAATAACTGTTCCAATCCCGCCATCGCGTCCATTTCTTGCTAGTCTTCTCCTGCCCCAGGATCCAATAAAGCCCCCGCGGAGGGCATTGGCAAGTTGTAGAGGTCCGAAAAGTGACAAAGAAATTGATAATGAGATGAAAGACAGAGAACCCAGGACAGCGAGGCCCAGAAAGAATCGTACAAAGAGGGCAGACACAAAGACGGCGATTGGCCCCGGTAGACAATCATGAAGATGGGATTGAAAATAGGTCATCCTATCAGCTAACGAAGCAAATGTCTGGACAGCGGCAAGAACAATGTCCCACACAAGGGCACCACTTCCGCCTACGATGACAACACCCCCCCCTCGGTCAACAAACTCGCCGCCAAAAAGATCGAAAGGTGTGGCAACATTGATGGGCGGGGAGGAGGACAGTAATGTGCGTGAGGTAGTAGAATAAGCGAGAAGGGAGCGTAGAATGGAGCCGAGGGTGAGAGAAAGAATCGAGAATAGAAAGAACGTGAACAATAGCAAGATTGGCTTTGAGGTGGCTAGACCAGAAATACGTGTACCTGCGTGCAATGTCAGTCTGACACCATTAGCATTTATTAATGACCTTCGCTCACGGCGGATCTGATATCGGAAATTACATTGGGGACATTCCATGAAAGCTTTCTGTTGAATTAAGTCAGTCGGTGTGAAGAGGAATGCCAAGACACTCACCGCATTGGCGCCTGTACCACGCCACGCATTGATACACGACACTGGTGACTCGATTTAGCAGTAGATAACCAGCCAGACAGGAAATTGTTCATACCATGTACATACTGTGACCAGTGTTCCCTATGAGCGACCGATCCGGCGAAATTAATATAAAAACCAGTTCTGTACTTACACGCATGCTTCCCGTACACATACACGGTGAGATCAATCGCCCCAATGCATCTTCCTCTTCTGGTCCTGAGAAACATATCCGACATTGCTTCTCGGCTGTAGATGTACCGCCTGCTCGGGCATCATGGTTTGTGTCTAGGCAGTCCTCAACATGGGCCTCGTCGGCCTGGTCATTGGCTGCTGTCGAGCAATCAGATCGGTCCATTGTAGTCGATGGCGATTAAGCGGATAACGGCCTGGAGAAGAAAATGGTGGCTGCTGCGATGTTGCCCTTAAAGGTGTGGATTCGCATGCAAGTGCCGGACGTTCCAGATAAAGTTGCCGAAATAAAGGAAGACCAGATAGAGTTGCTTACAAGAAATAACGAAGATCAGAGCAAAGGAGACCTTCGGGCAGACGACACCTGCTGACCCATGGCCAAGTCCCGGGGTATCGATGCCGTTAATAATCGGATAAGCTCGGCGGCCGCCTCGGCGACCGCCTCGTCGCCTTATAGAATGGAAAAAGCCTCGTCGTCGTTAAAGGCAGGAAAAAACCTCGTCAGAAAGTGGGAGAGAGGACGAAACACCCTCAATGGCGATGGACAAATGATGGTCGTTGACGTTAGTGTTTATATACCGCGGTCCTCCAACCACAATCACATCGCTTTTACAGAATGGATTATTAAACGCGAGTTGTCAGCAATCAATTGAAGAAGAAGTGACCATGAACAAGAAGTTCGAACGAAGAGCGAGAAAAGCCTTTCGCTACACCACGCAAAACTAAGTCGTTGACACATCCATCATCATATTTTTGGCTCCTCTCCAAATGTTATAGCTGGTTTTACATATCTTTGCGTTTTAATTTCAACAAATCACAGGCTAAATTACAATATCTCCCACATGGTTAATTCGAAGAGCCCAAGACAAAGAACCTTTTCAACTTTACGAACGAATATTCTGCCCTCCTGACTCTCTTTCTCTTTCTCGCTCGGCAGCTGTTACTAATGCCGCAATCCCGGTAATATGGTCCCCGTCTCGCATATCCCTCTCACTTATGCTCCTTCTGGGTGATCGAGGTTTTTCGCGCACATAAGGGTGCTGCTTCGGGATATACCTTAAACTAATACTCTGGGATAGAGGGTGACGGGGGCTTGAAGGCTCACGATAACGTAGCTCTGAGGAGATCGACGGGAGGGAAAATCGCTCGTGCTCCTTGTCACTTCCTCGATCTGATAATGCTGATGCAACAGAGGGAAGATGGAGCGGAGGAGAAGGCGAGCGGCCATAATAGTTGGACAAGACACTCGCACCAGAGGTTGCGCGGGGCCGAAGAGGTGGCAAGGTGGGAAGGTTGAAGCGAGACGTACGATTGAAATTGGGAGTGGTAACAGGAATTGCCGCTGTTGATGTAGGTGAAGTAGTAGCAGCAGATTCCAAAGAAATCCTGTTCGGAGGCGACGCTTGGTACAGTCCCAAACTTGAAGTTGCCAGGAAAGGGCGGTCGGGATGCGAAGACTGCGAATAACGATATTTTCGTTGTGGTACAACGGGGGATATGGGCAGAATATAAAATCCACGCCTGAGAACGTCATGTCGTTCGACACCCCATTCCCGAGCCATTTCCGACCACCAATGGTTGAGACGCTCCTCAGTCAGATGATGTTTTACGTCTCTGACAAGAAGGTCCGATTTCTCAAGGTGCTCCTGCCAGTTAGAAATGACGAGTAGGGGGAATAAGACTGTAATCCGGAATTAAGTCATCGCAACCTCTGCATATGAAACGGGGACTTACAGCTAAACCCTTCGCGGCCTGTTTGATTGATGGCGTCCATGATGACGATTAGATTTTCAATTGCTTGACTTTGCCTTCTAGCCGTGAACACGCCGTCGCTGATCGGTGCCACAGCTGCCTGAAGGTAAAACATCCCACACTCGGCGACAGCATGCATGTAGGCATACATCCATCCTGACGCCTTAATTTCGGCCACTGGAGATGACAGTTTGGAGACGGCCATGGTCAGGTTTGGCTCGTTGAAGTGCATGTGCGAGGGTAAGGCCATCGCCCAGGCCTTGAGAGCGGCCTCAAGTCTGGCAGCAAGAGTCTGTTTGGAGTCACCAGCATTAGGATCAGTCGCAAGGGACATAATGTCTGCCAATATGGAAAGCTAAGAGATGAAGTGAGTACCTATGCGTTTCCCATCACGATGTACTTACAATCCGAATGACGTTACCTATCTCCCCTACAGCACCCTCTTCGCCGAGCCAATTCCCCGTGCCCGCGATCAAGCCATCCCTTCTGCCGGGCTCTCTCCCCCCGATGCCTCCACCACCCCATCTGGCCCAATGGGCTTCTGTTCCTGGTAAAGGAATTGCTCCCAAATCTACCTCTCCAAGTTTTCTTGGCCTACCATTGGAGGCCGCGCACAGGTCATGCAATACAAAGGCCCAGAATGTGCGGGTTCGGCACTCCATGTGAGTTGTATACTCTATAGGACTCGCTCCTGTCGGCGCGGCTGGCGGTTGTATATAAGTCGCGGGTGATGGACGAAGAATATCGACCCCAGCATCAAGATAGAAAAGACCAAGCTTAGGTTCACGGAGACAAGTGAAGTAGACGCTCAACAGATAGGCTGCTTGAGCTAACTCCGTCTCTTGCCATGACCCTCGGTCGGCCCGGCGAGTCTCTTCACTCCATATGTTGCGCTGCTGGATCAAGTTTTCTGCGCTACGATGAGCACGAAGTGCGAAGAGTTCACCCCGCAAATGGGGGGGGTGATTTGGGGGAAATGTTTGTAGAAAAAACGGGTTTTCGCATAGTCGGGCGGCAAACGCGTACATGGAATCGAGCAAGATGGGCGAGACCTGGTTGAGATAAAGGCGGTAATTGAAAGTTGGCGCGTGTAGCATGAATGGTAAAGGCAAGCAACGCTTGAAGAAGACTAATAATTCAGAATCAGTATATAAACACTTGACTTGTTCAGCCTCACTCACTGTCCACAAGCTCAGCGCCCAGTGAGACATCCATGTCTACAACCTGGAGTGGACCAATGGATGGCTTTCTGTCCACTTCGGATTCAGGGTCCATTTGTCCATCTCGCAGCGACTGGTTGCTCTCCCCACTTTCTCGCCTATCCTCCTGACTGGCGATGTCACTCCCATCGGCACTGCTAGCTTTGCAGTCGTCTTTGCCCTTGCTCGAGGTGTTGTTGGAAGGGTCGCGGGTCCGTGGTGGCGGAATGGGCTCCCCTTGCGCATTGAGATATTGACATGGTCTATTGGAAAACTCGCAGTTGGAACAGGGGGCAAAACCATCACACCTTCTCTTGTTTTTCTAATGATAGATTCTAATTTAGCTGAATACGGTTGACCACTATAGAAAAACAACTTACATGACAGGCACTACACGCCTTGGCTAATCTCTTTCTTTTTCTTCCTTTGGTGGTCAACTCTTCTTTGTCCACTTTTTCTTCTTTACCCCTTTTAATACTGAATTTTGGGCTTGCCTTCTCTTCTGTGGGAGTACCAAGTATGAGATTGGAGGTCGTCATCGGCCCTAATGAACTCAGCGCAGTGCGAAAAGGCGGTGGATGGGGTCTGTTATTAGAGCAATGGAATGACTCTCTCCTTGGGAGAAGAGGAGGGGGGTGATAGCGTTGAGATGAAGGTTGTAATCCTCCCTCTTGAGACTGATCAGCAGGAACGTCCTTGAGAGGGACAGTGGGAAGGCTCATGGATGAGGGGGAGGGATAAACTGAAAGAGTTGCAGAAGGGACGGGAGTGACTGAGGGCTGTGTTTTGCTTCGTTCGGCTGGGGGAGAGGAAGGGGGAGAAAGTGATGATCGGCGACGCTCGAGTAAGGTTGACGTTGATAATGACATGAGAGTCTCTGGCATGACCTAAGAACAGTTGCTGGTTTCGAAATAAGGACCAACAATTCTACTGATTCGTAACAGAAACCTCGCTACCTTTGTGCAGAAGTAAGCTCAAGCTTCAGCCGTTTCTGAAAGATTTTGAAGAAAAGCCGACTGAGAAGACACCAGAGACGAGGTTCGATGGTCTTAAATTGACAGTGTTGGGGAATCCCACGAACGTTGTTTCACCTTCACCCGGCTTTTCCCAAGGTTTCTATGAGCCAATTTGCCTTTCGGATGCAGGCACCCTGTGTTTCCTAAGCGGAAGGACAGAAGGGAGTAATACCTTCGGAATCCGTGCAGAAAGGTAGAGCACAGGTTGTGCGAAGTTCCGACCGATTACCAAGTATATTCGGGTTTTAAATGCACAAAGGCGATGATAATGAGGGAAGCTGTCTCCCTGGCCAAGCTGCCACCTATATGGGAAACAATTCGACTCTGTAGTCTGAATAGAAGGAACGAGGAACGCAGTGGGTCAGGGCAGGGATGAGGCGTGCAGAGAAGCGGCACGCTGCACACAAGCGCGTAATGTAAAGGATGTCGACTGAGATCATGATGGGTCATTATAGTCACGAAGGTATCAAATTACCGTTGACACAGTAGAGTAGTCATATGTTGGTTGAATGTGGCCAATACAAGTCGATAGACAAGTTCGATTATGCGTATTCCGGATTGGATGGCGTAGCAAGGCAAGGTCACAAAAAGTCAAGCAACAGCCAAGTTCCGGGCCGGGTGTCCGGATCAGCGGTTTCGTCGCGATATTGAAGCGAGAGTTGAAAGAAGGATGAAGTAGTCGACAATGGTTAAGAGGACGTCAAAGGAATGGTTTGCGGGGGCAACCAGGTAGGAGTGAGGAAGATCATCAAATGGAAATCTCATGTTAGCAACGTTCACACGGCAGATATTGAAGAAAAACTATGGTGGCCGTATAAGGAGGACACTGGTCACAAGCGACAAAGACCGCAAGTGCAAGTGCCTTCCAGGATTGGCGAAACTCACCTTGAACTTGGGTGCTTTCAGCTCTTCAAGAGGACCTTCACACAATATGTCAACAACGATAATCCCAATCTTCCTGTTGCGCACAAATTGGCGTCAAAAGCGGGTAAGGGAAGAGGGGAGCGTCCAAGTGGCGTCTTGTCTTCCGGTCCGATTGTCGAAGCTGCTATTCTTGACTCTCTTGCTCTTTGAAGGTTTGCTGGAGCAAGTTATGAAGCTGGAAGTCAATGATAGAAGTAAAGAGGAAAGACAAGAATGACTGCAATCCGGTATTTTCTCTGGTTCAGCCGTTCATCCTCCTGCTTCGTGAGATTGGTATTTCTACCGGTTACTCCGTAGGTAAATGCTTTTTCGGTCGGGTTCGCATCCTTGCGGCGCATCGGCCTCTCCCCGCTTGCCAACCGCACAAACAAACTCGGACCCTCGCCGGCCCCGGAATCCCTTTTTCGAGCCCCACCTGTTGCCGTGAGTTTATGCTGAGTCAGGGACGCGTGATAACTCCGGCTTCGTTATTCAGATTTATATCATAAACAGGCACGCGGAACGGGAAGAATCATGGATCATAATTCATAATTCATAATAAGAAATGTACGACATCATACATGGAACGGGAAGCAGACGAAGAGAATAGGAAATAACGAAAGATATAACGTTGTGCATAAATAAATGATGGATAGTCAACAAAACGAAAGAAGGTGAAAGACGTGCTGTTCGACATGCTATTCAACTATTCAAATAATACTTGCGTTGTCCCGGCGCCCATCCTATCTTCTCCAACAAGTCCTTGCTCTTGCCGGGTTCTTCTCTTATCGTTCGGAAATCACGGGGTGGGGACATCTAGTTTACAGCTCAAGGTTTCTTGTCCGGATGTGCTTCGAGAATATTTAAGAACATCAGGCTGTTGGTCCCGTGCTTGACATGTCCATTGACTGTTTGTTGATACTACGTACTGGAGAGCTCATCTCAATCATAATTATTATCGATCTGTAACCCACTACCACGCAATAATACTTAAGCCGGCTATTGTTGTGGCATTATGGGCGTGATCCATATATATAGATCCCACACTTGCCCTCATCAGCTGATGACCATTTGAGCACACTCTATATACTACTCGTATTTATTTCGCGGTATGGCGCCTGATAGAATTTAAAACCTCCAAGGAGAGTAGTACATACAGTCTTCTCCCCCTTTGACTCTGTCCTGTTCTAGTCATTTCCGGACCGGCGGCATTTTATTGTGCCACGTAATACGTTCATCTCCGTCCGCCGGCAATCTTCCGTATCCCTTCTTCCGTTCTTTTCTCTTTCCCCATCCTTTCAATTCAACAGTTTAAGATCCTGTGACCTGCAAGTAGCTCCCTAATCTTTTATGTAGTTCTTGGTCTATATGCTCTTTCCCCTTCTTAAGGTCTACCAATTTTTGCTAATCACCAATCATCACATGTATATCATCGCCGATGTAGTCCTGGAGAGTAACCTTACTTAATTGAGATTCTCTCGACTCCTACATAGGTTTCCCTTTTCAACTATCCCATCTGCATATTGTCGCCGTCGTCTGCTACCCATGGAAGAATCTGTAATCTGTAAATTTATTAACCAGGAGCAAGGGGGTCATGCTCGGGCTTCATCACCTTTTACTTAATGTTACCGCTGCTACCGCTGCTATTACCGCCGTGCCTTTTCCTGACATCATGACATTGATTTATTGACATTTATCAGTGCCGCAACGTATCCCGTGTATCGTGTCGCCCTTGAAAATATTGCGGATACCCCACTGACGGACCGGAGATTTTCGGTTTTGCATGCACGGGACCTGGGGTAAAAACGTTCATAAAAAATCCGGGGTAGACGGTTTTCCATTCGCTTAATTATATCGTTTCTTTTCGGCTTGCTCGGATAGGCCTGCTTTGTTCCCCCTCCTTCCTCCCTGTTTTCAAATGGGACGTGGTAAAAATAGCGGTTGTTAGATGTCATCATTCATACTCTGAATGTGTCTTTCGTTAAACGACTTCTTGTTGCAATGTATTTAGCTTAAGTGTACGCACCATGCAGGAGTAGTGGATAATATGATAATTCAGCAGCCGGCGGCATTTCTTGAAGCCAGAAAAGCATGCTAAACAATTATCAAATCTCCGTAGTACCATAGAAAGGCACGATATCCCTATTACTTGTATAACTAATCTACCGATGTCAAGAACGAACGACTTATTAACATCAAAATAACTAGCGAAGCAAAGTATTTGCGAGAATGAAACGCTCATAGCCCGTACCCTGACATATGCCCTACGCGAGAATTATGGACTACGGATTAGACACTACTTGTCCTTTGCATGCCTGTATAGAAATACTACAGAACAAGAGAAAAAGCCGAACATGCAATGATGCAATAGGGGAGGTCTCGGTGCGATTTTTTTTAAATCGATTTTTAGAAAAATCGGCGACTTATTAGCTGTGAGCGACCCAAGTGGAGTCCCAGGTGAGTTCAATAATATAATTTCAAACCGATTTCTGGACCTCGGAGTTCGATAAATCTCCGTCTACAAGCTATGCAGCCCGTTCCGCTGCTTCCGATCTCAGCTTAGCGCTTATCACTAAATGCACTATACTCCCGACCATCGATTCTAACACAATGCTATAACGAAGCAATCATTATCCCCCTCAGCCATGCCTCGCACTAGCAACAGAGAGCTCCTATGCATCGAAGCAATCCATTTCCTCATGTAGGAAGAAAGCGCAGACATCGATGCAGCCGAAGATATTGCCCACCTCGCGTTCAATTCGACTCTCCTCTGGCAGTCTCTTGCCTTCCTCTCCCCCTTTCCCCGAAATCGTAGAGGAAACAAATGGCTTGGACATATTGATGGCCGAGCTTCCCCCTCTCTCCCAATCCTAACTCTTCTCCTTCACCCGCCGACCTGTCCTTTACCCATCTGGTCGACGAAGATATGGGAGAGAACGTAGACGGACTGTATTCTTCTGGTAACTCTTACCTCGAGGATCTGACGTCAATGAGGTTTGTGGCAAATAAAGAGCCCATTACGAAGCAGGCGGGCCGATCTACTCCTTCATCACTGGTATCATTCAAGGCTGGAAATCTTTCGCGATGATGTTCGCGTATATCCCTGGACATTCAGCCGCATTCTCAGCCATATCGAAGGTCATACTGTCTTCCAGAGGGGAGGCAACGTTCCCCAGGCTGCCCAAATCAGCAACTCATCCTTTTCCTCTATCGAACGAGCCACTCGGGCAACGCATCCTCGCTCGAGCAGATCTCCAAAACCTTTGGTGTCTCCCAGGGCCACGTCCGATGCACTGCGCGTGTACTGAAGGCTGTTTTAGATACACCTGCCATAATGGGTGCCATCAACCTACCTGCTAAAGGGTCTGCGGAGAGAGAAGATGCTAAGAGGAAGATGGAAGAAAAGGGTGGGCCGGAGTGGAGGGATGGATGGCTGGTCGTTGATGGCACCCTCATTCCCCTTGCTTTTCGTCCCATTATCAGAAGGGAGAGTTTTCTTGGTAGAAAAAAGAATTACTCGATCAACCTCCTAGTCAGTCTTTATCATGCCAATATATTATGCGTAGCTAACGATAACATCCTCCAGGTCTTCAACACAGCGGACAGGAGGATTGTCGATTTCAAGAGCGGTTTCGTCGGCAACAGGAATGACGCGTCCTGTTTTGCAGTAAGTAGCCGGTCATCGGTGATTACTGTTGTGGCCTTTATCCTTCTTGTAACCTTGACCTTTTAATACATAGAGTTCTCGACCTGCCCGCGAGCCTAATGAAGTCCTTTCACCTGGCGAATGGTGCTGGGCAGACCAAGGCTTTCCCCTGTGTCGCCATATAATTATTCCTTTCTCTGAGAGCGACTTGAGCAGATTCAACACCTACTTGTCGAGGTGCCGCATCTCCTCTGAGCATGCGATCGGCTTCTACAAAGGCCGTTTCCAGTTTGCGAAGGGTGTGAGGTACCAGATCCGATCTTTTCGCCAGCTGGAACTTCTACAGCTCTACGTCCAGTCATCCCTTGTCTTACATATGTTTGCATATGACGACGAGTCTCAAGACAGAACTTGGGACTTTGACCAGGACGTATTCCACCTCGAAGGCCAGCGCATGCTTGAGGAGGAGGATAGGGCAAGGAAGGTCTCGCCTCAGAAGTGAGAGGGAGGAGGAAACAATAAGGCTCGTGTCCGAGGTGATCTCAAGACCCCAGTCGCACACTTCCAGCAAACGTTGGCTGTGCAGAAGGAGATCGCGGAAAAAGATGAAGAATACCGGGAGAGGCGAGACCAGGCGGAGCGGAAGCGGAAGCGCCAAAAGGAAGACATGTATGAAGAAATCGTCAAGAGGCGGCTTGAGTTGGAAGAGAAAAGAGAAGCTCGTCTTCAAGAGCAGTGGGAGTCTGAAAAGAAAAGAGATTGGGTTTTAATGCCGGAGGTACAGGAAGCGAATAGCTGGACCCGTTGTATATACGTCTCACTCTCTGTTCTCTTCCGCCAATCAACAGTATCGCTGTGTTCGGCCTTCAAGCAATGTTCATGTATCATTAGTAGTTTCATGAGATCTAGCCGTCCATTTGCGTCTTTATGCTTCTTCCCCGATCCTAACGTCTCAAGCGCTCCTCCATGAGCGCATATCTGCGAAACATCCTTGTGCACCTTTCCACAGCTCGGCCAGCGTCCTCAGAGATATAAATAAGGGCGGTACAATTTCCCCTCTGTTGCCAGAGGTCCGTTTGACTGGAGTCTTGAGATCACCTCCTCGGACACGAGCCTCGCTTATTGTTTCCTCCTCCCTCTCACTTCTGAGGCGAGACCTTCCTTGTTGCCCTATCCTCCTCCTCAAGCATGCGTTGGCCTTCGAGGTGGACTACGTCCTGATCGAATACCCCTATCTGTATGATGCGGTAACGGAACTTCCCGATACGTCGGGCCGATGTCTAAAACTCACCGAATTAGCTTCGGCGCTATTCCTTCCTGATGAGTCTTGTGCCGTATTTGTAATATGAAAGTCTCCTTATAATTAACGAAGAAAGGGCGTATATTTTATACGCCATACTTACGGTTGACTTCGTCATCATCTTCATCTTTCAGTTGCGTCAGTATTTATTATGGTGGAGATTGATATACATCAGGCGGTCCGATACAACGGTTTTTGGAAAAGAAAAGATGGTGGCCTACACGATAATACGATACGTAAAAATTGGCCGAGCGATGACTGGAAAGCTCATTACGTTGTTGTATACATACTTGTTCAATTCAACATTCGTCAAAGCAGGGCACGTACTACAAAATCGCCGTTTCCGAAGCATCTACTATCACAGAAAAGCTTATGCGCTATGGATAAAGCTCATACAATTGTCACCTCTGCCTGATTTGGTTCCCGATCCAAATCTGTCATATTTCGTATAACCCTTCCTCTTGCTACTGGGCCGCCAATCATCAGTCAGTAGGGGCAACGTCTATCCCGAAGGTCACTTTTACCACCTGAACTGCTGTTTCTGTGTGCTCTTTGAGAAGACATGAAATGTAAGTGATGGGCAGACTCTGAGACTAGGGAGCGGCCCATATACATGCGATGGGCGTCGCAGGAAGGTGATAGGGGAGATATTGAAGAGAAGTTAAAGCACGAGGAAGTGTTCGATCGCTGACACTGTTGCTCTACAGGAAAGGTGATTTTTGAAGCCTTAATAATCTCTTCAACTTCTTCCTTTTTCCGAGCTTCCTTCGCCTCATGCGTCTGCTGCAGAACAAGCTAAGCGTTTCACATCACGATATAAACTCAACTTACACGTATGTGACGTTTGCAGTTCGACTGCACCGAAAAATCTCGCCCACATCCCGGCCAGCCACATATGAAAGCTAACAATGCAGTTAGTCACCAATGACGCCTTGAGCGAAATCAACTCACGTCTTTCTCCTGTGTGTGTGTGCATGTGCGTCTTCAGAGCCGAAGGGCGTGTGAAACGCTTTGCACATACTGGGCTGAAGAACATGTCTCAATTCGAACTTATCTTCAAGATGATGACGGCGCTTACCATGGATGACATCGTCCCTTCAGAGGACTTGTCTCATCACTTTCAATTCCATTCTTTTCTTTTTTCCTACTATCGGGATCGACATCTGTCCATGACTGGACCCTTGTCCTGCCATACTTCACAACAGTCGTAATGTTTCTCTCGTTGCCCCTTTGAGGCTCATATCGTAAAGGAATCAGCCCATTATCGGACCAAAGGGAAGTGTGGGGCTGCAAGGGATGTTGAAATCGGTGCGGCGCTGGCGAAGGGCTTGGTTGGGGTGTATATCGTCTGGGTGACATTGGGGTGGGATAAGTAACGTAACTGAGGCGTCGATTATGTAAGGTGATAACTGGCGATTTAGGACTGGAGCGAGTACAAACAGCTGGCGAGGCCCACCCAGAGTCAAAGGTTTGTGTGGAAATAGCGCGTGAGAATGAACTGGCTAATTGACGGCCACATGCATATTCTTCTTCACCATTGAGTGGCATTTGGAAAGTGGAAGTTGATCGTGTTTGTGCTTGGGGAAAAGCCGAGGGGGAACCTTCCACGGGATCCTTATACCAAGGTGCATCTACCGTTTGTGGGTAAAGTGACGGACCAACATCGTCCGCCTGAGATCTTGGTGAGGGGCATTGCACATTTGCAGGGTCACGGGCCAGTGTGTCTGACCATAGACTGGATTGATTATCCATTTTCTGATTGGGCGATTGAAAGGAAAGAAACCTAGTATTTCCTTCAATTATTCGAGGGCGGAAGGCGCCCTTCAAAGAGTACGAGCGAAGGAAACGAACGATCCCGTGAGTAATGTCAGCGTTTGTCAGTCGATCGTTAGGGGACGAGTCTTTGTTACTAGGTGGCCTAGAGGAATATCACCCACAAGTTGAATTTCAAGTCTATCACTTCCAACGTGTGACTAACTTGACAAAGGGACCGTAGAGAAACCAATGAAGAAAGGAGGATGTCTTAGAAAGATCTATGTGGATATCAGTCAATGAATGATAAAGGAGAAAGGAGGCTCTTCCGTATAAACATGAAGACAAACAAACAGTGACGAAGGCATACACACCCTGAAAATCCCTTGATGTTACTAACTGTGATATGCACTCGTGGAATGTGAGCCAGATGGTCAGCCAGCAGTTAGAATATTGTGAGTAGCAAGAGTCAGACAGTCGCTTCTAATCGGTTACGTTGTCAACCACTGGAAAGATGAGGCAGACAGACATCTAAACGTGAAGGCGTTGCAGAATTAGTGGGGGTTAAATACCTTTGTCTTTGCAATTTCCACACCTTCAACACGGGAGCCTCACGGCTTTCGCTTTGTTTTCTGACTGATATTAACCTTTTCTCTTGATCAAGCAGAAGCGTTGTTGTTTAACTCGGCACGCCGCCACTCCTGTGAATCGGAGCTAGAATTAGGTAGAGTCGAGCAACAGAAAGAAAACAACAACTACACTTCCCAAAGGAGGGCCACTAGCGGGCGGAGGAGGCAAGTTGTCACGTTGAATACTGATGCGATCTGTCTGTAAAAGCAACATCAATGCCATCGTGTTTTTTACAGATCTTACGATTGTGGGGGGCAGAAGTCGAGAGTATGATATTATGCAGTCCCGATGATGCCTAACTATGAGATGTTCTCCTCCTGCAGTGACGGACGATACCAGAAGCCTAATGACGAACGCATATATGTAGTGGCTCTGATGAGCATCTTGAGAAGTAGAATTATTCATTGGACGCTGCAATCAATGAGGCCGAATCACAGTTTGTGTTGATGATCGCTAATTTTAATAAGCCACGAACGAGGCAAAGTCTGCCTGATGATGATTGATGCCACGCCGCAGAAAGAAGACCACATAATACATAATACGAGGAGGCTTTCTTGAAACTGGTAGAGTCACATCGTCTTTCGTATTTCCATCCTCGCTACCTTCAGAATTCGGATAGCGGGAGTGAGAACAAACATTTGGTGACTATATATTCGGTGAGTTTCTTTCTTGGGAGTCCGTTGTATCATTCGTCTCTACCAAGCGGATTAATCACCAGGAGGAGCAATTAGTAAAATCTTTATCGTATAACAGCAATGCAAGTCGTGTCGTCGTCTCACAAAAGGTCTCTACATCATTCATTACATACATCATTGATGGGATACCATTACTAGCTTCCAGATTGCAGTTAGGACGTAGAATGGTCGGTGAATCACCATCAGAAAACCACCGTGGAGGAAAGAGTATCACCCCTCCTTCGAACATGCTTCAAATTTCGCTTCGGCAATCATGTACGTCAGTTTCATGAGGTCATGGTGATAATTCCATGCCGTCTGTTGGTTAAGTAATACACCGATCATCATTTTTCTTACGCTGCTACTGTTTTAAGTACTACTAGGAACCAACGCCCCTCCCCTCCTGGCTAAAACAAAGGATTATTCTTCCGGTAGTGATGGCGATGGAGGCCCTTCCGTCCTTTGACTCGGCGCTGGAGTCGTCACTAAAATGACAACATCTCTAGCTTTCACAATGATCATTTTGCTTAGTATGATGAGAGATGGATCACTTACGAACTTGCATGGATAATCGCCAATAACCCACTCCGCTAGACTCACATCTTCATTTCGCCTTGAGGCTTTCGCTTGAAGCAAATAAAGCGTGATGCTTCTCAATGCGATCATGATCTCAGTAGTGTCGCCGTTGATGATGGCGTCTCTCAATGGTACAATCGACTTAGTGATCTTGTTTCCATTTTCGCCCTACCGATTAAAACATTAAAGCAGGTCTAATTCGCTTTTGCTCTTTCATCGGTATTGAAT
Organism: Cryptococcus deneoformans B-3501A; assembly: GCF_000149385.1. NCBI lineage: Eukaryota > Fungi > Basidiomycota > Tremellomycetes > Tremellales > Cryptococcaceae > Cryptococcus > Cryptococcus deneoformans. The sequence goes on from NC_009182.1 coordinate 847,584, forward strand.
TAGGGAACAGAAAACTAAAAATTGTCAAAAACAGCGACAATGTTGATTTTGAAGCACAGCGAGAGACAAATTGAAGCAATTGAACCAGGTTTGTACATTATAATCCCTATCACGTACAGCACCTGACTCTATCATCATTTCTCTGAAGTGTAGATTGGTCATCGTTCGTAAACACTCGTAAGACATTGCTTCAAGACACAGCAAACTTCTTGCCATTGTTTCAATTGCTACTTCAGGTTCAAACCATTTTCCGGACCGATGGCTTCAACATCAAATGCCTTTCGATAAAGTCGTTCAATCATCACCGAAGATCTGATATTACGAGTCAATGCCTTTCTTGATATCAATGATGCGTTAATGAAGACCCACCTCAGCCATCGCAGCCTTGCTACCAGGCTTGTTCGACAAAAATCCTTTGAGGCCCGATTTCAATCCCGGCTGCTTCTCAACCACTTGCTTAAGCTGTTCTTTAGGCAGCTGCAATAAAGCCCCAAAACTGGCCGGAGCGATTCTTTTGGCAAGCATGATGAAGCCGTCCCAAAGTTGGGGGATTTCCCAAATCTTTTTGGTAACGAGTTTGGGGAGGATGTGGTTCGCAACGAAGGGCGCAAGGGACTTGTAGGTAGTAACAACTTGGATAATAGTACGAACAAAAATGAGGGGGATAGTAGGAAGATCAGCAATGCGAGACATGGCATTCGCAAGAACATCAGATCGAAAAACGGTGGTCATAGAGAAACATATGCCGATAGCTATTCTTCGTCAGCTGCCGTGCTTATCACGAGACTGTAATGGTTTACCTTCAATAGTCAACTTCAACGGGGCGCCTTCTTGATGCAATGCGACCATCAGATCAGATGGAGTCATTTTTTGAAGCATTGAAGCAAAAGCAGTCTTAACCATATCTTTGGAATCTGTGTCTCCCAGGAGGGATACAATACGAGGGAGTTGTTTTTCGATTTCGGCCTACAAAATCATCAGCTGATGATCTAAACGGTAATATCTTGATCCGCTGACCTTGTCCAGATCTCCCACGATCGGTATCACGAATCTCGGATCCAAATCTCTTTCACTTAGCAATGTCTTCATCAAAGTTACCAGCGTCTTGCTTCCTTCTGCACTCAGCACTCCCACAACGCGCATTACCAATTTGTCAGCTCCGTTAGGGAACTTTCGCAGAATCTCCAGTAGCTTTTCAGTAGCACCCAGACTTTGGATCAATGGCATCAACTGTGCCTCCACAACGTCTTGCACTGCAGGCTCGAGGCGAGGATAAAGCCTGAATATGTCATCTAGCAAATCTTGCTTCCGCTTTGCAAGAGCGAAAGCTAACTCCACATGTTGTTGCACGTTGTCCGCATTAGGTTCTCCCAAGAACTTTGACTGGATCTTTTCGTCAGCCTGTTCGCCCTCCTCCATATCCACGTCTTCGCTCTTGATGTCATCATTGATGAGTCGCCAAAGAACTCCGAGCGCATATTTGGTAAGGAATGGCATCATTGGAGAATCATTGCCCCATCGCCGGACGGTGGTGATGATCGCCATCACGCGAATTTTCCTGTCAGGGTGTGTACAAAGCTCTAATAATGTTTGGAGAGCTTGAGGTCTGACGGGTGGCCTGGCCTCTACAATATCTCGTAAAGCTAAAAATCCAACAAGAGCCCTTTCAGGTTCTTGACAGATCGTCTCAAGAGTCGAGATGAGAGAAGGAGGGATAGCGGGAAGCGTCAGGATGAAGGTCGAAAGAGATTTGTCTTTTGAGTCAACCTTTGGGAGGTAAGCAGTTACGATAGCTTCGAGGTTGGACAGATATTGGCCAGGCGAAGAAACACCGATTTTTTCATTGTACCATTCTTCGTTAAGCCACACCGACGCAAATTTTGATCTACAATCCGTCAGCTTGATTTTCCTTGGGCAAACCATTCGACTTACCGATTAGCAAAATCGGCAATGACGAAATCGCAAATGACCTTCCTCTTCACATCTGCCCCCCTTGTTGCTAACCGTGCTAGTAATAGCATCCACATTTCTTTCGGCTTTACGGCCAACTTCGTTGCATCAGAATCTTTAGGGTCCGGGAGACTCGCGAGGTCGGCACCTGTCTGCCATATTCGTTCGATTGTGTCTGAAAAAATGAACTCCTTGTCAGACGACTCAAGAGGTTCAGGGGCAGGAAGAACGAAATCCGTGAAGGATGTTGGTTCTTCTTCTTCCATAAGCGGTTCTGGGCCGTCCATCTGCCTCAAATGTCAGGACATGATGGATGAGACTGGAGCTAGGAGAAAAAAAGAAACTGACCAATAAGTCGTCGTCGTCATCCTCCATGTCCAGCGGGTTCAAGATCTCTTCTTCCTCTTCTTCCTTGACGACATTGCTGATACCCAGTGCAGCTGCCAACAGCGGCTGGGCATCGGCTGAGTTTTCTTGCAGAGCTCGCTTTGCGTTCTGTCTCGAATCAGGCTCTGTATGGGATAACATTAAGGGATGAACTTACCTCTATGGCTCCTGTAAGGAGTTCCGAGCTCACACCCCTTAGGCTGCTGAGAACAACCTCTACCACTTCTTCGAGCCTCATCCCGCTCACATCAATCTCGGGTCCTTTGCCTATTCCACTTCCCACACCCAGCCCGTCCAACTTGGCCCGTTTGGCTGCTTGCTCGCTTGACTCGGCCTCGGATGCAGCCCCTGGATCAATTGTATGCTTAAGATTTTGACGGCGCTCTTTACGCGCCGAAGCCTCGGCTAGGAAAGCGGCCTCCATCCTAGCCTTCTGACGAACAAGGGCGTCGTTGAGTTGGGCAACATGCGCCGACAAGGGGGGGTGACGAAGCAGATGACTGATTGCAATCCTCACGGTTTTATCTACTGCTCGGATTTCCATAGCTGATCTACCAGCAGCGGCAAGAGCAGAGGGTGTCCAGCTCGCCAGAGAATGTACAACAAGGGGAGCAAGGGTAGGCCGCATTTTCGCTATAGCCGGAAGGGTATTAATAAGCGGATGGAGGATGGCTGGGTCTGACGAAGAGTACAGATGAGTTACAAGCTGGGTCTGAAGAAGAGTGCCCTCCTTTTCTATATCGGAAGCAGACAGACAGCCGTTGGGCACAATGTGCGATACATTGACATCATTGCTTCCTGCTCCTCTTTGCGGTAACTGTATAATTATCAGCAATAAACTCATCAAAGGGGAAAGACGTACCCTTGGATCTGATCCGGCAGCTCTTGTAGCAGCCAATAGCACTCTTTGCACGAATTTCCACGCTACAGCCTTGATACCGACATTAAATGGTCGTGCGTTTGGGTCCAAAGCAAATGAAATGATTTTGGACTTCGCCACATTAAACAGATCCAAGACTTGTTGACTTGGTCTAGAAGTAGCAAGTAGCCGAAAAAGTATCGGATATATGGTGGATAAAATGGGAATGACAGCCTTAATTGTCGGTACCGAGTCGGAATGAAGCAGTTTGTTCAATGCCGTCAAACAGTATTGAGCGACTGTCATGTTAGGCAACCATCAGCATTCAGTTAAAACGTTACTCTTAATACGCACCATGCAACTTTACGTCCAGCATTAAGCCACTTCTTCCGACCGTTAAAGCAATCATGTCCAGTGTCCAAAACCGCAACAACGAATCTCCACCCTCTGTGATAAGCCCCAGCAAGCGCGGTATCACTTCTGGCAGCCTTTCTGGATGTTCTTCGAACCTTAGAGCCGCATTTTGAAGGCCTTCTTGCTGTTCCGGTGACTCTGAATCAAGGGCAAGAGCCGCATTAAGAGCTTGCTGCGGGTCCGTAGGCGGTTGGAGAGTGGGCTGCTCGTCAGTGAGCTGGAGGGCTTTGGTCGGGTCGTCATCTGCGTAGAGAGACATGGTTGGAATGCGGGCGACAGTTCCTTGCTCTGTAAAGGGATGGCGGAAGAAGGAATGTGGTGAAACACTGAATACAAGCTAATTTCGTATTGCCCAGTAACTATTACAGACGTCGATGCTTTGATTATTGGAAGAAGTTGTCGACATGATAGGCATGCGACTTAAAAACAGGTGCCTACCTTGTGGGGGGTTTTGTTAGGCGCGACCGACCTGGTGATGGTCGTTGATGGCCGCCGTGACGCTCGTTCGAAGTGGCCGGCTGTTGTACATGTTCGCTCAGCTCGCTATCAGCTATTGATCCGATCCCGTCTATTCATCTTTTTCCACTCGAGACCCATTCAATACATCTTTAATTCAATATGGTAAGGAGGCTCTTACTACAAGGCGTGGTGATTGTAGCTTATCATCAATCTCAACCTCGTAGGCTGCCAATTCCCAAGGGATTCAGACATTGCTCGAGGCAGAGAAGGAGGCTGCCAAGGTCGTCCAGAAGGCCAGACAATGTATGTCCTCCAGGTGTTTAAGCTGAATCCAAATAACCTCGAGCATCCTCGCGCGCAATATGCTGATCAACCACTCGTTGTGATACAGATCGAGTTCAAAAGCTCAAGGATGCTAGGTCCGAGGCTGCCAAGGAGATTGAAGCCTACAAGGCCAAGAAGGAAGAGGAGTTCAAGAGATTCGAATCTGAGGTTGGTTAATACTTGCTGTTTAGGCGATGATTTGCAGGCGAGGGAGACAGCGGGGGGCCATAAACAGTGCCCTGTGGCTACCGTGAATGGCTGTGTGGCAACTAATGCCCGTTCAGCCTCCTTTATCAAAGCATTAACTGACGCGCGATTTTGCCCAGCACATCTCTCGAACATCAACTTCCCAAACATCTATCGATTCTACCACGAAGACCCAACTTTCTGAACTTGACGACGCCGTCGCGAAGAACAAGGAGGAAGTCGTTAAGAAAATTGTCAGCAGGGTTCTCCAGTCGAAGCCTCATTTGCATCCCAACTTGAAGAAGCTTGAGGCGTAGGATTTGTATAAAATAGCTCTTTCGAGATGTGATTGTATGCTTAAGTGTGAATCCTTGGCGGAAACGGAGATAGAAAAGACTTGCTACATGTACATATGATCTAACTATTCTATCCTTGCATCTCCACGTCTTCGTCATCCTCCACATCATTCATGGCCGGCGTCACGCCCCTCTTTTCGAGCTCTTCCAGAAGTTCAGCCACATGCGCGCCGATTCCCTCATCCAAATAGTCCTCATCTGCATAAAGCTTGGCGCATTCTATCAAAGAGCGCATAGCTTCACTCAAACATTCTTCTGCTGACATTGGCTCTTCTGGCTCTTCGAGGTCCTCACCGGGAGTGGATATAGGTGCGGGGTCTGATTGGATCAAAGCCGGATTTTCAATGAGAGCCTCTGCTCTTAGGTAAAGAGCCCATCCTTCGAGGTAAGCTCCCTCGACGTTGAGAGTATCCTCTTCGCGAATGGTAGAGACGATATCAAGGGCAGGAAGATGCTCGTGATGCTCGAGAAGAAGACGGGCGAGGGCAAGTCGCACGGGTAGGGGGGGCAATATAGGGTCGAAAGCCTCTCTACCCTCGAAATCATTGTACAGGCGCATGGCAATTGCCTTTGCTTCGTCAAACCTGGATTGTGACATCCTTATACTCGCCAAAGAAAGTCTGGCCTCGGGGTCGTTAGGAAGAATAGACAGTGCACGAGAAATCAAGGCGTCGCAATTCCCTTCGGCAGATTCCTCCATACTGCAGCCAGATTTAGTTCTTAAACTCTAACTCCTGGAAAAAGATCATTTGACGTACCATAAATCCGACATCCATATCTCGATCATTGCAAGCAACGCGTTCACCGCCATCTTTCTCTCTTCCGCAACAGCATCCTCAACTTCCTCGCCCCCCGACACTTGTTTTTCTTTTTCCCTGGCATCCGCTTCCTCGGCACTGATTATTTTTTCCAGCATGGCAGCAGCAGTGGTGTAGTAACCTAAAGCTTCTTGAGGATTTTCGGCCGATTGGGCCAGATAGAGATAAGGAGAAGGATGAGCAGGAGCTTCAGGAGCATGAGGGGGGAGCAATTGAATAAGGCACTCTCGTCCACGTTCCGCATCGCCTCCTTCGAGTTCAGCGATACCGAGGAGCTCTTTGGCTTCTGCGTGAGTAGGTTCTACTTCCAGAGCTCGTTCGAGAAACTTGATGGCAAGCTCGAAGTTCGACTGCGCAAGAAGCGTATGAGCTTTTTCTTTATACATATATCAGCATAGCGTCATGTACCGATACGAAACTCAAGACACGTACCGATTAGGCTGGCTGCATCGTGGGGCTGGCCAGATGACTGAGGAGGGGGTGCTTGTTTTGAGCCGGTTGAAGATCGCCCTCCCTTTTTTGACCGTGCCATTTTGATCTCTAAAGAGTTATGTAGTTACCGATGATACAGAGAATATTAATACAAACAAAATGTCGAGATGTGATCAAGATTGACGAAAGCCGTTATTTTTGGGTCGTGCAGCATCCACCAAATGGCCAGTGTTCGTTGTCGCTGCATGAAAAACAATTATTCAAGTCACGTGACTCAACGCGACTATCTCTGGTGCCTGACGCCTATCGCTCCAATAAGTTGCACAGTAGAGTACTGGTACAGTACGAAGTGTTGAACTCATCAACAATTACCATAGACCCTCGCCTGGATCCTTGTTTTCGTTCGACGATCGCAAGGAATTATCCAAGGCTTCTCAATTAACCCTTCCCTAGGGGGCACCTTCAAAGAACGAATACTAGGTTTTTCCGGCAACTATACCCCATTAGTTTCAATCACAGCGGACGTGTCATGCCAATCAACCCCTTAGAGGCCGAGGCTTACGAGCTACCACCGCTATCTCAGGCTGCTATTTCACCTGCAGAACAATATTTTGAAGACCTTGTAGCGGAGGAAGAGAGCGCCAAGTTGCTGGATACTGAAGGACAGCTCAAACAAGATGACGAGGACGAACTGGTAGATGATTCTGCTCTGTACATGCGGCGAACGCAAGATGAGGAAGTGATTGGGAGAGGTAGCAAGGTCGAGGAACTGATTGCTAGGGTAACTTCTGTGCAACTCCTCAATGCATCACTGAGCTTATTAAGTCCGTAGACTGTTCCGTCACATGATGACCCGACCCTTCCGACTCTCACCTTGCGCGTAATCTTCCTCGGCTCGTCATTTTGTATATTGGGAGCTTGTGCTTCCCAAATATTTTACTTCAAGTCCAACGCTCCTTCCTTCTCTTCATATTTTGTGGTTTTAGCTACATATCCCTTGGGCCATTTACTGGCAAATGAGAGGCTTGTGCCGAGAGGAAATAAGATATTTGGATGGGAGATAAACCCAGGGAGATTTAGCATCAAAGAGGCCATTCTGATCAGGTATGTGGTAGTTTATACTTCCTTGAGGCTTAACTTTGTAGCTTACTAGAGCGCATCTCAGCGTTCTCTCCTCCTCAGGGGCGTCTTCAGCCTACGCGGCCGATATCTTGGCTATCATGGACCTATATTTTGACACCCCGCTGTCGCCGTTACCCTCCATTCTACTCCTTCTGACAACTCAGTGCATAGGGTTCGGCCTCGCCGGTAAGGAGAAATCTGACATGATATCTATAACTGACTTTCCCTCTAGGAATGTTACAAAACCTACTAGTCAATCCGCCTGCCATGTACTGGCCCTCAACCCTCGTCACTGTTCAGCTCTTCACCACCCTGTATTCGACAACATCATCCACTCTATCACTCACCCAGCAACAACTTACCCTTACGAGACTTCGCGTCTTCTTAGTCATCTTTCTTGCCATATTTCTCTATCAATTTCTCCCGTTCTTATTCTTCCCGACATTGACCAGCGTGTCACTGCTGTGCCTTGTCAACAACCGTTCATGGTGGATGCGGACGCTGGGTAGTGCTTATCAAGGGCTGGGAATAATGGATTTTAGCTTTGACTGGAGTAGTATCGGCTCGTCTGGGCCATTATATACCCCCTACTGGGCCCTCGGGAATTATTTTGGAGGTTTGGTAGGAATGCTGTGGATTGTAAGTTGTCATTTCTAACTTGAAAGGACTATTGCGTTTAACATTTGGTAGATATTACCTTTGCTCTTGATGCTCAACTTTTGGGATGCTAGAAGTTTTCCTTCTCCAGTGTCAGCTGGACTTTTTAACGCAACATTCCAGAAATTTGATGTAGCTTCCATCCTCAAACCTGATTTGTCGCTGGACGAAGCTGCATGGGAGGAGAAGAAACCTTTACTCCTCACCCCTTATTTGTGAGTTTGGCATCTTCAAAATCGAAACAAGTGGAATTAAAGTAGAATTAGTGCTCTGACTTACGGGTTATCTTTTGCTGCCCTGTCAAGTGTTTTGGTGCATGTCTGGCTCTGGCATAGAGACGAGATCAAGCAAGGCAAGTGAAATCGTGATGTTGCAGCGAACAGTCAAACTAACAATTTGAAAAGCTCTTTCAAGCAGATTACAGCTCAATGATGTTCACAAGTAGGGTTTTGAAAACTATGCCTCCTCTACTATTCTGACACCACCAACTGTAGTAAACTTATGCGATCATACCTACCAGTGCCTTCGGTATGGTATGTGGGTCTTTTGGCTGTTAATTTTGGTGCTGCAGGCAAGTGTCTTGCCATCTTTCCGTATCACGATAATATTGATTGAGAGCAAAGTCATTCTGGTCAAAACCACTTCATTGCAGATGCCAATATGGGCTCTGGTGTTGGCAATGGCCATCGCCACTGTAAGTGCTCGGGAGCTAATGTCAAAACAATGAGGCGCTCATCGAGATACCACAGATATTTCTGGTTCCGTAGGCACTTCTGAATGATTGGTCCAGAATACAGCTTCTAATATGTTTGAGACAGTGTCGGTATCATAGCGGCTGTCAGCAATACACAAATTGGACTTGTGCGTCACCTTTTCAGACATAGAGCTCCTGCTGATGTACATGTGTTACAGAATGTCTTGACTGAATTGTAAATTTCCGCAATCATCAACCGTCCAACCACTGTTCTAACAATTTCAGCGTGGCCGGCATCCTCATGCCCGGTAAGCCAATAGGCAAGTGAGTGATGATGTTTATTTGCCTTGAATGCTCTTTTCACTGCTGATCCATACAGTGTCACATTCAAATGTTATGGATGTAAGCTATCACTTTTAGCATATTGGTGGTTGAAACATTGACAGTCATATAGATATGGCCATGTCACAAGCCCTTGCTCTCACTGCTGACCTGAAACTGGGCTGGTATACGTCCATTCCCCCTCGAGAAATGTTCACGTGCCAAATCATTGGAACTGTTCTGGGTGCTCTCACGAACTGTGCGTTTTAGCCACCTTTCAGCCATCCGGTGCAAAGTAATGCTGATGTTCTGCAGATGCCACCCTTGTATCCGTCATGGCAGCAAAAAGACCATATCTCAACGGCTCCCTGACTGATCCTACCGGGCAATGGACTGGACGCGCCCCCAGTATATTTTACTCTGCGAGTATTATCTGGGGAGCCGTTGCTCCTGCTCGTTTCTTCAGCGGTGGCTACGAAGTCCTTTATCTCGGTTTTTTAGTGGGGGCACTTGTGCCCGTTGGTTTTTGGTTGGCACATAAGAAATGGCCGGGGTACAAGTTGAATAAGGTGGTATTTCCTATCATTTGTAGTGGTGCGACTGTGGTCCCTCAATAGTGAGTGGGACAGATTGTTGAGCAACGGTGAACTCATTCACGCTCAGTCCGAGCAACATCATCCTCACTTCTCTCCTGACCGCGGTTCTGGTCAACTCGTGGTTTGCGAAGCGCCATCCCAAGTTGCACAGGCAGTACGTATATGTAGCTTCATCAGCTCTGGACGCTGGGACATCAATAACGGCGCTGGCGATTTATGTGCTCTTCGGAGGTGTGTTTTGGAGTTGGAATGGGTGGGAGTGGTGGGGTAATTCAGGGGTGGACTCTGAGCACTGCGTTCCTGGAAGCTGAGCGAACAAACCAAAAGCCAAATCTGAGAGAGCAGTGCGTGTATAATTGCGCAGAGGAGGTAGGAGACGGATGTTGATCAATGGTGTACGGTTCCCCAACAATAGACACAGGTACGGTAGATTTTCATACTACATACCCTCGCTTCACAAATGTGTTGCATGATCGACAAATGGATTTTATTCGAAAGGCCGTCTAAAAAAAGATGCAATCAAAAGAACAGAAAAGCTGATGACAAACGAATGGAAAGAAAGTATAAATAAACAGAGCAAAAGTCGGATTGCTCGGCTGCGGTCAGGGTGGAAGGCGCAAGTAGCCGCGGGTCCGCGGTATGCGTATGCGAACGACGAGAGACAACGAGTTTATTCTTCGACAAAGCATCATCAAAAAGCTCTGGTACAAATAAAGAGGGTACTTTTTTATCAGCGTTGTACAGACTCAACATGCATGCACGTATCATTGTTGAAACGGATATACTGCCAGCCGTGCTGCTGCATTTGTAGAAGGGCAGGATGCAAGATAGGATGGACATGGTTGATGGGGAAGGAGGGGAGTAGGTTTGATGCCGGCGGGTGCCGACTGAATGGGCCGGGTTGTTTGGAAGAATGGAAAGTCCACGTCACCGGGTGCTGAGAAGAAGAGGTGCCGACCGGTGTTGCAACTGGTGTATCATAGAGAAGGGTGCTTTTTATTACCACTGTATGCCTTTTTGTATGTTCCCGCCTGCTGCTGCCTCTCCCTCCTTCCAGATTACCTAATCCCGCCCCGTCCTCGCCGTCGTCCATAGATTCTGTCTTTCCTGTAACCATAGCCGTCCTCCCAACGAACGCTCCCACCCACTTTCCGGCCGCTTTCAGTCTCCCTCACCACTTGCAACTTTCACAGCCACATACACGCCAGACACAGCATATATATCGACTTGCTACAAAAAAAGCACATCATTTACAGCTACTGTACTGCAGCATCTGCAATCCCTTCTCGGCGCAACGCCGGACGACCCTTAACAAGCCCGGCTCGTGCGACACCGCCTGATGCAATATGTCGAACCAAGTATCTGATCAAGAGATAGAGAGGGAAATCCAAACGCTCAGGTATGTCTATCTCTACTATCCTCAGTGCGACGATTAACAACTTGCAGAAACCTACGTCGACGATCCATAACTTCTGCCGGCCCTGGCGCTCTTCCTCTAGATCCCGACCTTCCTCCACCTTCTCCCAACTCCCGCGCATCGTTTGAGACTAGTCCACAATACACTTCGAATGACGATATCACGCTCTCTACCCCAGATGGTCTAGACGGAGATGGTCTTTTCTGGGTCCCTGCTCATCTTCATCCGGAACTTGCTCCGGGAGAATTTCGCGCTTTCTTAAAATCTCATACAAGCACGGATCCTACGCATGCTGATGCCAGCGACGCAGGAGACGCGCCGGGAATGAGTCGTTCTCGTTCGTGGATGACGCGCAACCCGTCGACAAGAGGGTCTGAAGGATTAGGAAGAAAAAGATCGATGTTGAGTAGACAGTATCAGCCTTCAGCCGGAGATAATGTGGAAGAAGAGAGGCCGCCATTACCGACCCCTAAACCGGTGAATATATATGGTGGGAGATCAGGAGAAAAAGGCTTGACATTGGAAGATTTACAAAGGTTGGAGCAGTTGGTTGATGAAGCTGGGGAGGACGTTGATCCGGAGAATATGCGTAACTTGTTGAGAAGAAGTCTGAGTATGAACGTTGCTCCTGGATGTAAGTCGGGTCATCATTGAAAATTGGCCGTGTGCTGACAATCTACAGTCTTACAGGATGACGTGCCCCAAGGAGACAATGCTGATGCGCCTCTTGTCGCCCCTCGGCCTGGCTCCATCCTTCGTCGCTCGGCCCGCACCAAAATCCGCAAAGCTGGTCTTTCAGGAGACGGCGGTGGTCATCGCTTTGCTGCTACTCGTAAAGGACGCATGACTGCTGCTCCTCAACGTGAAATCCCTGGGTTGGAAGACGATGATTATGCTTCAGCTCCAGAGTCACCACATCGACAAGGTAGCGACGACGCAAGTCTGGAGAGTGAGGATAAGTTCCATGACGCGCAGGAAAGCCATGAGGGCACGAGCTCTCACATTGAAATCCGAAGAGACTCTGATACATCTACAGACGAGGCACATATCTTTGATGCTTATGTGCGCGAACCATCGTCTTCAATATCGTCATCCTCGCACGATCACTCAACGTCTCCTAGTCCGGAGCCATCGCCCCCCAGTCGAAAGCTGTCTTTGCCTCCTGTGCCAGAGTCCGGGGAGACTACGGATTGGTTCACGACAGAATATGATCGTACGCCCACACAGGAATCTCTTTCCGACCCTCTTGCTAGTAAGCCTCGTTCTGCAGAAGAGAAGGCTTTCGCCGCCGGTGTAGGTGGATTGTCGATCAACACCACGTTTGGCGAGCAAGATCACGCTGCTCCTCAGGCTCGTTATGCTCAGCTTCCTGTCGAGCAAGACCTTCCGCCAGGAATGGCTCCTCCCGCACAACATATGAGTCTTCCGCCCAAGCCCCTTCCTGCTCCCGCCCAGCCCGCGCCTCCTGTAAATATAGAGATGCCACAGCTGGCCAAGACCGAAACCAATGTTTCTACCTCCAGTGTGAGTACCTCTGGTACAACGACCACAAAAGAAAAGAAGGGCAAGTTTTTCTCAAAAAAGAAGGATGACAAAGAGAAGAAGGGTAAAAAGGATAAGGACAGGTTTTTGGGGTCGCTATTCGGTGGGAAAAAGAAGAATGAGGAGTCAAGTTCGGTATCGAATTTCTCGTCCGCCGGGCCTGCAGCTGCAGCCGCATTGCTTGGTACCTCCAAATCGGCCAAATCAATTGGAGCTCCTCCTTCTCCCTCACCCACCTCTCCCAATTTCCAGAACTATGCCCGTTATCCCATCCATGTCGAGCGTGCCGTCTACAGGTTGAGTCATATCAAACTGGCCAACGCGCGAAGGCCGTTATATGAGCAGGTACTAATATCGAACCTTATGTTCTGGTACCTTGGCATTCTGGGGCGGAATGTGACCGAGGAGAAAAAGGCAATAGGTGATGAGAAGAAGGAAGAAGCGAAACCTGTGATCAAAGGTACCCCGCCTAAGCCAGCCGACACCGGCTCTGCTGCTAAGCCTGGAACAGTGATTCAGAGGCCATCGTTGAATTCTGCTCCCCCGCGTGCGGAAGCAGCTGTCGAGCACCGTCCTACTCCTGCTCAACCGGCGGCAGCGCCAAGCAAGAAGTCAAGCCTATCGAAGCCTGAGAGAGCACGGGATGGGAGAAACAGTGAAGCGCCTATGAGGGCACCTTCTTATGGGGCGCAAACGGCACAGGTAGATCACGAAGTACGAAACCAAATGATGAACCAGCAAATGGGGGGGATAATGCGTGGGCCACCTCCTCAGCATGCCCAACCTCCATCTTCGCAAGCTCCTGCGGGAAATTATCCGCAGGCTCACCCACCATCTCCGCAGCAGACGCCTAGGCCGATGGCAACCAGCGGCCCTGCAAGAGCATTGTCACCCCCTAGCCCCGGTGTGAATGGTCCAAGGTCGCCAGAAGCTGGATATCACCGAGATATTCCGAGTGCGGCACGAGGAGTTCCTCAGTCTTCTTTTGGCCCTCCCCCTGCACCTAATAGTCAGGTCGTGGGAGAAGATCAAAGGGATATGAGACAGCGTACCATTTCCAACCCTAATCTGCCTCACCCTGGGTCCATGTCACCTCCTGGAGGAGCTTCACCTCGTCGAGTTGTTACTGAAGGTCGTATGCCCGTTGAAGGTGCGCCTCGTCCCCTTTACCCTCAACGTTCCGGTCCTCAACCGGGTCAGCTTTTCCAATATCCTGCTGGAGCAGCTGTACCTCCGTTTGCGCGTCCTGGATCACCGGGTCCTCAGCCAGGCCAGGTCTTCAACCATCCTCGTCCTCCTCAGAGTATGCCTCCTCAACCGGGCCAAATCTTCCAACACCCTCAGCACCACCCCCATCCCCATCCACAAGCACGTCCTCCGCACCCTCAGTATGGGCAGCGTCCTCTTCCACCTCCAGGACAAGCACAAAGTTGGGAACCTCCTCAACGGTTGCCTCCTGGTGCGTCTCCTCCTCAATGGGCTGGTGCTAGACCTCCTGCCCAACAAGGAGCGCCAGGATTCGATCCCCGCCGAGCGTATCCACCACAGAGTCAAGGACAGCCGCAGGGATACTATGGTGGCGCAGGGCCAGCACCAGCTCCAGGACAGCCCTTGGGCAGACCGGTAGCAGTCCAGCATGGGCAAGGGTATCTCCCTGCTGGAGAATATGGTCATCACCGATGATATGGGATTGTGATGGTGTCAGGGACGATGCGTTAGCAAAGGGAGTCAAGCAAGGAGACGAGAAGGTGTAAGGACATTGTACTGTTTGGAGGAGCAAAAAAATTGTGTCATGTCTGAGGACAAATTGCATGGTTTTTGAGAGAGTTACAATTAGATGAAACGAGGCGAGCGACGACATCCTTGATTAGTAGATAGTTTTGTATCTGTGCAGCATCTCAGTAACGAAAAGCAGAGATGGACAGTCTTGCGTTATCCCATAATAAACGAGTACATATAAAGACCTGCACAGTAACATGAATAATACTCTTTTGTTCTGTCTTATATCGTTCGTGTCGACTCTGCTGAGCACGTTCTTCTCCGGCTCAAGAAGATACCTGAAAAAGGAGAGATTTTTGATCTTTCATCCTCGGGTATAATCCACAACCTGCGTCCCTGTCTTTCTAACCCATAAATGACAAATCCACGGGGAAATGGCGAGTGGAGAGAAGGGCAGAGACGTGGAGAAACGTGAGGTGTCGAGTGCGACTGGCTAAATGATCTGCAGCTGCTGCTGCTGCTGGTGGGCAGAGAAGAGCATAATATTCATTGTTACGTAATATTGCCACGTCAGTGATGGCCCACACGCACTCGCGTCCATCGACTGCTGCTGCTGTACTGCTACACCTCGTCAGAGCAGCTGTTACAGCTGTACATTTCTTCCTAACCTTCCTAACGACTACATTCGGACATCATGGTGAGTAGACAGCAGCATATAAACATACAGAGCTGACACAAGCACAAGGCTCGACGTTACGACAGTGAGCTCTAGGTCCACAGCCAGCCTAGTTTATATGCTAACTCTTTCCTAGGCAGAACAACCATCTTCTCGCCTGAAGGTATGTCTTGCATATAAAGACCCCCCGAATCCCGCTAACAAGTAGATTACAGGGAGACTCTATCAGGGTATGCATCATACATAAGGTAACAGCTGGAAAGAGAAAAATCACTGACGTAACTATAGTTGAATATGCAATGGAAGCCATCTCTCATGCTGGTACTGTCCTTGCTGTGCTTTCCAAGGAGGGTATCGCTATGGCGGCTGAGAAGGTGAGAATCTAAATTAGATATGGGGAATCACACTGAAATCTCAATTGTAGAAAGTAACTGGCAAGCTTCTCGACCTGTCCCTTACCCCTGGTGCTGGCGTGGGTGGAGAAGGTACGGAAGCATGGATGGGCGGTGGAGGTGAAAAGATCTTTTTGCTCAACAAGTGCGCGGATGCTAGTCTTCTCTTTCAACCCGTATGCTGACCATATCAAAGCAACATTCTTGCTGGTCTCGCCGGTATCACTTCTGACGCCAATTCGCTTGTCAACTTTGCCCGGAATAGCGCACAAAGGCACTTGTTCTCTTATGACGAAGACATCCCAGTAGAAATGCTGGTTCAGAGATTGTGTGATATGAAGCAAGGTTATACTCAATTTGGAGGTGCGCGGAGCTTTGTTTTTTTGCATTTGGATACAGCTGACCAACTTTTTTCAGGTCTTCGACCATTCGGTGTCGCTCTTCTCTTTGTTGGATGGGATCCTCTATACGGCTTCCAGCTCTATCAATCAGATCCTTCGGGCAACTATTCTGGATGGAAAGCGACTTCCATCGGCGCCAATCACTCTTCGGCCACGAGTTTGCTCAAGCAAGATTACAAGGAGGATTTATCTTTAGAGGATGCCAAGGGTCTTTGTTTGAAAGTGATGAGCAAGACGATGGACTCTACCAAGCTTAGTAGCGAAAAGTGTGAGTTCCCTAACGTGGCATGCGATCATGAAATGTGTTTGACAAATCGCAGTGGAATTCGCGACAATGACCCTTCACCCCGAGACAAAGCAACCCTTAGCCAAAATTTACCGTGCTTCTGAACTTGATGAACTACTTCAAAAGCTTGAGCTGGGAGGTACAAATGACGATCTGGCAGAAGGTTCAGGTGGTGGTGGCGGTGGGGAATCCCATGTGGCCATCAGTACATAATTGTAGAAAGATTAAAGATGTATGGTTGTGTATATTGGACTAGAACCTAAAGCATGACTATGATACATGTGCCTACATACAGATGGGGTTTCCACTGTGACCTAATCGTTCATCTATTGCATCGGTGGTACCCCTTCCCCATCACCATCCAGCTCGTCGACTATGGCCTGCTCAGGTGGAGGACCATCTGTCTGGAATCCCAACATACTGCCAGCTAGCAATGGCCTCTTTGATGTTTCTTCCAACTCTTCCTCCACACCGTGAGTAGCCTCATAAAGGCCTGAGGCCATCATTGACGATCTCTCCGCCTCCAACGCAGCGTCGGCTTCCAACTCCTCCATTGTCAGTGAACTTTTCCGTCTCTGACTGTCTTCCTCGTCTTCTACCTTGGCCTTTTTGTCATCCCCGTCCTCGTCTTGAGGCATCTTTCCTTCCTCGGCAATCCCCAACATCTCTCGCAAAGCCCGATTTTCATCTTCAAGTCGCAAAATCTCCATTTCCCTTTCTAAAGCCCAATCAGACCTGCCTTCTGTGCCAGCATAGCCCCCCGAGGAACCAGGAAGGAATCCGGGGAAGCGTGTCGGCTTTGCAGGTGCACGGGGAATAGTTTTTTGGGACTGAACGCCAGTCGGTTGGGAGGTTGGTGAAGGCCCCCGGAGGTCTTCATCATCAACATTGTTGGTCCCTGACGGTCCACTTTCGGAAACAAGATGGTTGGAGTTTAAGTAAGGCTTCTCGGCTTGCTCAAGGGCAGGAAGGATAGCAGCGATGTCAAGCTCCGAGTCGGGTTCTTCGCCTTGCATTGAGCGCAGGGCTGAACGAAGAAGGGTTGAAAGGCGGTTCAGTAGGAGAGAAAGAGAGGTAGAGTCGTGTAATTGAGCCGAGGAATGCGCAGTTTGAAGCGTTTGCAGAAGAGAGGTATAATATGAATGGAGGGAAAGATCATGTTGTTGCGAAGAGTGCTGCTGGTGGATCAGTTTGGATCATCATCGCAATATGGCGACGTACAGCTACGCCACGGAACTTGTTCATCACAGTCTCTAGCGTCTGTTCATATTCTTTCAGCAAGGCGTTAAGCTGTTTGTTCTCATGCTGTAGCTGCTGGTTCTCCAAAACGAGATGAGACCCAAACGCCTCAAGTTCACTGTGGAATTCCTCTGCGCCATCGAGCATTCAGCCCATTTGTCCGGCTATGCTACTCATCAACGCAACGCACCGTTTGATATATCCAGATTGAACCTTCGTAAAGGAAACCCTGTACCGACGTGAACGGCCTGGCCTTTGACATTCTCTGCTCTCGCCTTGAGTTGGGCGACTAATGCCCTGTTGTTGGAGAGTTGTTCTATGACGCTGTGAGCTGGGAAGGAGTATGCGAAGGAAGAGCTGCGTACCTGAAAGCTCGCCTACGAGTGACCATAGTCTTAAAAGCTCTTCTTCGAGGTCCATCATTGACCTGGACATGGCTGAAATCTTGTGAGCTAAGCTGCGCTATAGTCTATAGTTCAGCAGCGACACTGCATATGGCCCATCCTCGGTAGTACACGGGTTGCTGTTTGAGGTGTCGGTGTTACGTAATGCAACGCGAAGGCCGTTCGTGGACGCGCCTCGTTGTGCTTCGTTCGTTGTAGTAACTGTATTTCCATTAACTCTGGCCCCACATCGCACTCCAGCTTGCACTCTCTCCATACACGCTGCCAGCAAACACCCATGTCAGGCTTCCTCAACTCGATCGGGTATCTCCCCTCCCTCGCTCCCTCCTCCCACAGCCACTGACCAACCTATAGTCGTCTCCGTGCCCCTAAGCGATCCCCCACCAACACTCCCACTCAGCAGGGCTTCTTTGATCCTCTCCCTTCTCCGGGCGTCGAGAACGCCAACCAATCGTATCGGCCTCCATCTCCCGGGCCCAAGCCCCTCTATCTATGTCAGCCGTTTGTGAAGGCCGCGCTCGTTAAAGGTAGTTTTAAGACTATCGTTGCGCCGCCCAAGTATGTCGACATCAACGAGTGGGTGGCCATCAACTGTGAGTCAAAGAGCGTAAATATACCGAATGAATGCTGACATATTTTGCTAGTGTTTGATTTCTATCATAACCTCAATCAATTCTACGGCGTTTTGACAGAGTTTTGCACTATGCAGAACTGCCCTACGATGTCTGGTGGAAAGACGTGGGTTTCTGTGATTCATACGGTATAATGGCAGCTGATGACTTGTGAAAATTCAGTCTAAACTTCCTTTGGCCAGATCACAACCAGAGGCTAGTCTCTCTGGCGGCGCCAACGTACATTGATTTCGTAATGAGTTGGTTACAAAAGCTTTTGGAGGATGAAAATGTCTTCCCTACAAAGTCTGGTAAGTTATGAAGTCCCCCGTTAGAGACCCTACACTTAACACGCATTCAGGGAAACCGTTTGACCACTCATTTGCATACACGGCCAAACACATCTATAAGCACCTTTTCCGTATTTTTGCCCATCTTTACCATGCCCATTTCGAGCAAGTCCTCCACCTCTCCATCGAAGCGCACTTCAATTCTCTCTTCGCCCACTTCCTCGCATTCGGAAAAGAATTTGATCTTTTGGTAATGAAGGACCTTATGACCACCCAGGGTATGGGACAAGGTGTTGCGGAGTTGAGCGAGAAGTGGAGGCAGATGGGTATTTTGGAGTCATAAAAGAATCGGAAAAATAATGCGTCAGAGTTGATCTCTGGATTTCACGGAACGAGTGAGAGATGATGAGAGCGGATAAGGTTGCATAGCTCTGCATTGGGTGGTCTGTGGCTTGTCAACCGAGGTGGACCCGTTGATACGGCGAGAGCAATTAGTCAGCTGTTGTAGATTCTTGTTTCATATATATGCATGCTAGAGACGATATTCATGATTATAAGGGTCTGCGCGCTACCGCCTGGAGCTGTGCTGCGTTTGAAGATTTGTTACATCTAATACAACTATCTATTGGCGTTTACTAGGGCTCTCAACGAGACCATACTTTGATGGTCCCATCGTTGGACGCGGTGATCATTTCTTTACCTTTGGGATGAGTGATTATTGAAGTGATTGTCCGTTTGTGTATTGGATTTGGGTCCTTGTCAATTGGCTTTGCCTATTTAAAGTCAGTAAGAGAAGGGGAATTGAACATGAAAACACCTACATCGAGGACGTTCCATGCCCATAACTTGCCTTCTTCGTCACCTGCCAGAGCGAGTCCATCGCCATATCCCCAGTCCATTCCCCATCTTGCAGTTTGTTCTCCCACCTTGTGTCCTTGGAACGTCTGCAGACAACCTCCATCTTTTCTATCAAAAATCCTGACCTTTCCATCATTTGTTCCGACCAGAACACTTTCCTCCGGAGCTGTAGGAGATAGCTTCAAGGAAGTGATTGGCCATCCGACGAGGTCATCCGTGAGTAAACCAAACCGCAGATCGTAAGTACGAATATACCCATCAGATGAGCCAGTTATTATCTGGGGGGACGTGGGCAGTATAAGAGACGTAATGGTGGATGTGGCTTCCTTCAGTGTTTGGATTGGGTCGCGTGAAGATGCACGCATATCCCAGAGCATTACTTTGGCGTCAAATCCCGCTGCATGATATATTAGCAAATCACAACGACTCACATCATTAAGTAGGCGATAGGAACTAACCACTTGCCAGTACTTGGGCTTCTTGACTGAAACGCACAGCGTTGATTTTCCCAAAGTGGCCTTGCAGCCGACGAGTTACGGCTCCTGAAGCGACGTCCCACAGAAAAACTGCCTTGTCTCCTCCAGAGGATGCAAACTTGGCGTTATCCTGGGCACTGGGAATGTCCAAAATTAGTAGATTAGACATAGGTGATACGTTCAAACTCACATATCCAAGGCGAGGACTTCCTGGGCGTGTCCTCGGTAGCACTTGATTTCCTTGCCTAGTGCAGGGTTCCACAGTCGAATTGTTCGGTCTGCTGACCCAGACAAGAGATACTTGGCTCCATTATTGTACTTTACGACGTTGACCGGGGCCTGGTGAGCGTCGAGGCTGTTGAGGGTGAGCAAAGACTACAGGATGGAAGTGGAGGGCGTGACCCACGTCTGAAGTAGCTTTGTAGGATAAGAGAGTATGCCCGGCGCTCTTTCGTCTGACGGGCCTTTGGAGGGAGCTACTTTTGCGACGCTCATAGTTGCAGCCGTGCGCTCTCTACGTGTCCTCCGTCTACTACGCCTTTCAAGTAGTTCGGCTTTCGGCTGTTTTCTCTTTCCCAATTGCACTGGCAAGGTCCGTGCGTTTCATCTTACTACCCGTACTACGTACTACTTGCATTATTCGCTGTCAACATGGCCTCGGCGACCTCCGATCATCTGAAACTTAGGGGAAGGGTTTTTTAAAAAGCAGGTGGGCGATGCGGTCCCGCTCCCGTGGGCTGTCGCGTAACAAGGCAATGTCCGAAGCAGACGCGATCGGGATTTGTGTGATTAAAAGATGGAAAAGGTCAGTGCGCTGGCGGTCAAACAAAGATCATCATCGTATCCTCCCATCAACCCGAAACACTCGCCCACAGACGAGTCCAGTCATCCCCTTTTCCCTTTCTCCGTCCCTGGTTTTCCTTCCTTCCTTCCCTCCCTCCCCTCAGTCACCGCCCATGCCCTCCCTCCGCAGGGGCTCGACAGCCTCTCCTCACCATTCCGTCAGCGCACCCAGAATCAAATCGGATTTAACATCAACTTATCCTTCCTATCCATCTCATCATCTCAATGATTCAGCGAGCATAATGAGCAGGCCAGAGAACCAGTCAGGGGAGCAGAAGATACTTAATGCCCTGGTCTCACGTTTGGTAAACAAGGTGACCTCGATTGCGGCAAACATTACTGTTTTCAGGCTGACGTACATTTAACAGCTTCCTTGCAATTCTGGAATCCAGCTTGCTATCTTGGAATCAGATGCTGCGGTCCAATCGACTATCCAATCACTGCTTCAACTATCCGGCACAAGATTGTCCCTCGTCGTTCAGTCGCTGGTGAATGCCCTTGAGGCCTTGTCCAAGGTCAGCACGGTTTGTGACAGGCAAGAGCAGGTGTTGACTTTTTGGCAGTACGCTTCTTCTTCGGCACCTCTGGCAGAAATCCCACTAAGTGTCCTTCACTCCCAAATATATATCCTCTATATCCTCAATCTCTGCTTATCGACTTCATGGCGACAACATTCGCATGTGTCCCCACCACCATCCTCAGACCTTCCGAGATGCTGGCCGGATCCCTACGCATTCGAGGACCACCTAGCTAAGCATATGCTTAATGTTCTGGTCATATATACTCGGCTAGTATCTCTCGAGATAGAGTTTGGAGATGTTTCAGGCAACCATGCGCCTAGTAAGGAGTCAAAAGGTTCGGTAACGGCTTCCTCCTCCTCATGGAGCAAAGCAATGTCAGCTAGCTCAGGTTCTTGCTCTTTGGGTACAGGATTTCTCCAACAGCATTCGTACTCCCGGTCATCGCCCGATCGAGATGAACCTCTCGGTGAAAAGCTGTCAGCCACATGTACCACAGCTCTATCGACAGTCACCCAGATGACAAAATTCACCGCTCGGGCTGTCTTCTATCTGTCGGCGTCCAACTGGCCATTGGTCTCTACCCAGATCAGAAAACGGGTGCATTATCTAACTACTACCATCGAAGACTCTCCCGACCTCACCGAACTTCGCCTCCTCGAATGGTCGAATGTAGACCAAGCCCGGCTATCCCAGATCCTTGCCGAAATTTCATCTGCCTTTTCCTATATCAAGCGTCCGGCGCAGATAACAGTGGCTACAATGCTCCGAAAAGCGATACGCAACTGGATTACTATTAATCCTACTGAGTATGAAGCACTGATCGAATCGGGCAAGAAGTTGGAAGGTGGCGCAGATGCCTTGTTTGATGTGCTCCACTCAGCCTCTGATCTGGGATCATCATCCAATGCTCGTCGGACGAAAGCATTCTATCCACTTATGGCGGGGCTTTTAGTCGTTTGTCCGGATATTTTGCGGAGAGTCATGGCAAGGGAAAGTACAAAAGGAAGCTCAGGCCTCTCGAAAAAGATGTCGTATATGGATAGCTTCAGGAAAGGACTCAACTCAACCAAAGGTTTTGAGGCCTGTGCCCTTTCCTATATAGAATTCATGAGTGCCGGTATGGCCTTGAGCCCACGACTAGAGACATCGGCGATACGCAGCCTAATCCACAATATCCAAAATGATCTCAAAAACGCTCTCTTCTCCTCGTCTCTATCCAAGGAGATATCCGATCAGAATGCAATTGTGGAGGGATTAGTAGCGCTCTACCGATTGAATCCAACAACTACGGGTGGTTTGCTCTTCCCTAAGTTATGGAACGACTCCTCAGATGCCAGTAAGATAGTTGCAGTCAAGGCATGTGTTATGATCGCAGTGGAGGGCTGCAGATTACCTTGGTACCCGCCTGTCGAGGACTTGAAAAAAGAAGTCTGCTCCTCAATACGAGGTCTGCTCAAAGTACGTTCACATACTTGAACACGACAATGCTCATACTTTTCTAGGCCCACACCGCTGCTTCCACTCCTGATCGAAATGCTGCTCGACGGCCCCGGGGAAGTTTTGAACTTCCCTCAAAACAAACTGATCTCATATTTGAAATCCTCAACCTCTATTCTCTCGACCCGTCATTTGCCTTTTCAGGCGCTCGTCTTGACCCGAGTACTGATGACTCCGTTTCCCTCTTTATGACCCTCTCATCCCTTATGGTTCTGCCTAATCCCGAGGTCACTCGAGTTACAGCTGCCAAAACTAACGTTACACTGGTCAATTATGTTCGGGAGATGTGTCAACAAAGTGATCATGTGATGAGGTTGGCAAGTAACGCGGCTGCGGGCATTTGGCAAATGCTTCTTGATGTTGGCAGACAGGTGCTTTTCGCTTTCCACGACGGTGAGGTGGATGAAGTTACTGCTTCTGCTACAGCTATGCGCGAGATGGCTCATGCTGTCATCCAAATGGCGGAACGGCACCCAGGGATCATGTTCCCTTCACCAAAAGCCCAACCAGCAGCCATGGTAGTTTCTGCAGCAGGATTCGTCTGCATTGTATCGCCCGACGTTGAGCAGACAACCCTTACTCTTCCAACCCTCTCGACACTCGGCAAACTCACTCGAATGGCACACCGCTCTGCTTCAGGCGAGATCATGACTAGTGCCTATAGCACATTCCCTAATAACCGTGCAGATGCCTTCGAGAAGCTCGCTGCCCTACCTGCTGCCATCGGTCGCCAACAACAACAACGTATGATCCGCAGATCCCTTCGTCCATTGGCTATTGGTTCATCTTTGACTATATCTGTATGGATGGGGCTTGCTTCCATCTGGAAAGCTCTTACGGCCAAGATCGTTGCTGCGGATGCTGGTAACTCTATCTCATCAAGAGAGAAGCGAAGAATGATGACGGTGGATATTGAAGGTCTTGACGCGGAAGAGTCAAAAGAATGGCAGAATGCTATATCATTTTTAGCCGCGCTAGCCAACGTTGGGCTGACCAACCTCAAGCCCAAATGCCTTTCCGAAGTCATTGGCAAGGAAGGTTTTCTTCCTGCAGCTTATGACCAAGATATATCTGATCCGGGAGCCTTGATAGAGGCTTTCATCAGGCAGTGTGTCGAATTGCTTGCAAGCAATTCCATCGCTGTGAGAGAGTCGACCAAGGCGGCGCTTGGGTCTGAATTGCCTACAACTATGTGTCGAGTGTTAGTAGCGCAGATGATCAAGTGAGTGAAACTGTCACAATTCGTCTGATTTTGGCTGATCAACCATTAGACTGCTTTCCCATGCAATTAATCCGTCAGGTGTCAACATATCAGACTCTTTTACGAGCTTTGTTGAACAAGCTGTCGCCGTTCTTCGGCTTCAAATAGACCGAATGGGTCCTGACGATGACGTTCCCTCAGTCCAGGTCGATATGGGCGAACTTCTCTATCTGCTGGGAAAATATATCCAGAGATTGGGAAGAAGCGATTTTTTCTTGAGGTTGAAAACGAGGTATAGCCAGCTGATGGAAGCAGCCTTGCGAAAGCCTGATAATGTCTTGACCACCAGTGGTGGCAAATTAAAGACTGCCGCATTGGAGTGGCTGGCGGAGTGGTCAATGGAGACCTCGAAAGTGAGTCAAGAACACCTCATTTATGAGCCATAACTGACCTGATCCTTACAGGACAATGATGTCTACTCCACCTCCATGGATTCGAATGCTCGGTACCAGAGAGAACTTGGTCATGCTTGCTTAAGAGCTATGGTGCCAGTGACTGATGGTTTGCAGCTAAGCGCAGGAGGAGAAGAGTCTGAAGATCCTCAAGGGGTACTAAAATCGAGATTGTTTTACAGACACTACCGTCAATTAGTCAAAGTAATTGAAAAATCGAATTCAGAAGAGGTAAGCCTCCGGCTATATATGCAAGCGCTCGACATGCTGATTTGATTAGGACAAGTCTTCAGATCAACTCCCCTCTGTGCATGGTCAATCCTCTTACAAAACAGCCGGTCCTGATGATGCCCCTACTCTTGCCATTCTGGCCTTATCAAACCTTCTTTCCGCAAACATTGACGTCGGCCTCAAACATTGCCTTTCACTCGGATACCATGAGGATCCCACCCTCCGCACAGTGTTCATGCAGCTTCTCACCAATGTACTCCAGCAAGGAACGCGGTTTGGAGGTCTTGCAGCAAAGCGTATATCATATGCGCCCAAACTGTACCTCGAGGGGCTGACGAACCCCAATCTGGCGTTGGCCCTCGCTATGGTAGACGTCTGTCCACAGACCGGAGCTGAGGTGGATGAATTATCGACACTCCTATTCAGGGTTTTCGAAGGCAAAGGGACATTGCTCGGGTTGATGCGGGTGTTGATCGAAAGGGAGGTGACCTTGACCAACCACGAATCTGAGCTGTTTCGAGCCAATTCCATCACTATGCGCATGATCACTATCTTCGCGAAGACTTATGGCTACAATCACGTACGGGCTACTCTGCAACCGCTCATATTGTCGTTAGCAGAGAAGCCTGCGGAGTGCTCGTTTGAGCTTGACCCCAGGAAAGCTGCTCCCGGTGATGATATCGAACGGAATTCAGACCATCTGAGACTCATGTGTCAGGCCTTGCTAGATCTTATTTGTTCTTCTACCCCCCGAGTTCCTCTGTAAGTAATGGTAAAAAATTCGGTACGGCCTTTGCTGACGCCGGATACAGGATGTTCCGCGCCGTCTGTCACCACATCTGGGAAGTTGTAGACGACCGATTCCCTGACTCTCGTCACTCTGCTGTTGGATCTTTCATTTTCCTCCGCTTCTTCTGCCCCGCTATTGTCTCTCCCGAATCAATCGATCTCGATGTCAACCCTGACACTCGGGAGACTCGCCGAGCGTTATTGCTGATTACGAAAGTTATCCAGAATTTGGCAAACAACGTTGTCTTCAAGGAGCCACATATGAAGGTGCTCAACCCCTTTCTCTCAGATAATATTAAGCAAGTAACAAAATTCCTGTCTGATATTGCCGTAAGTAATCATTTTGCTGGGACGCCTCAGGAACTAATAAGGTAATGGAGATTCGCCCCAAGACTATTGAAGTTCAGAACGCAGCAAAGACCTTCCAGGAAGAGGCCGAAAGATCGCAAGACCTGGATGGAGATGATGCCATTATGTGAGTCAACAATTTACCTCGCAGAATCCAACCCATTCTGATTCTCTCCCAGTCATCGATTTGTCTTCAAACATCAGGCCAGACTGGGGGCATCACTTTCATCCATGCCTAAATCATTCAGACATGCTTCGAACTCCAAACTAGCACGAACTGAATTTGATGGGCCAGCAGCATTGGAGCGGTTGAGAAAGGTAATGAACGCAACCGGTGCACCTCCCGATGCTACTTTGCTTCCCGCCTCTGTAAGAGGTCAAGTTTATGATGAGTAAGATCACAGCCGGTCATTATATGGCGCCAGTCTGATGTACTCTACAGGTTTATGCGACATAATCAAGGTCGGAATGTAGACAGTGTGCGAGAAGTTTTTTATGAGGGATCCGCCAGCCAGGTAGGGACCTTACTTCAAGTGGCATGCCACGTTACTGATTTCAACGTTTGTAGAATGGTCGACGTATCTTCTACTTTATCGTCTCAAGAGTGGCTTTAATTGATTACGATCTGTTAGCTTATCACGTGTTCTTGGTGAGTTCGTTCGTTACGTCTCTCGTCAATCATAATGGTTGATCATGTGGTAGACCTTGGAAAGGGTCACGGAGTACTTTGATTTAATTATCGATCTGACCGATTTTTCCCACTCAACTGAGTTGCCGATGGTCTGGCTAAAAAAATCGATCCAGCTGTGCCCGTCGGGTATTTTATCATGCCTTAATGTGGGTGCTGAGAAGATCAAAGTGGTTGTTCAAAAAATATTGACTGAACCGACAGACATTGGTCTTCTATAATCCTAATTCTTATGCCCGTAAAAGGTTGAGACACTTGATCTCGGAGCTCCTAACCATCAGTAAGATTTTTCCTGCCAACGCATCGTGCCCTGTGGCTTACCAAGTGTCAGGTGCTCCTGTCGGGAAGAATGTCGTTGCGGCCAGTAGTCCATCTGAACTGGTCGACCACATCCCCTTTAGTAGTTTGGCCCTTCCTGAGCATACAATGGCTCTCGCCTATGAGGCTGATCACGTCTTTACAAACCTTGTTTGCTTGTCAGATCACGGTATGCAAATACCCGTGGTTGTCAAACTCGGACAAGATTGTCTGCAAGTCGCATCTGTGAGTTCAACCGTGTTAGTGTGTGAAGAAAAGAGCTAATAATACCTGAAGTGGCGAAAACAAGATCTCACGTCTTCCCTCAAGTCTTATATCATTGACGTTGTCAAGTTGAACGCCATTGATGACATTATCACTGGTGGAGGCATTCCCTCAGATCAATTAATAATCAAGCATTCGCAGAAGGAAACACTAACCCTTCTTTCACGAAGTGAGTGTTGTGTCAGCATTTTGTTCTCTCTGTAGCTCATTTCTGCACCAGAGCGTAATGAGATGGTTCATATAATTCGATCTGCTCGGTCCCGGCTCAAAGAAGACACGCCTCTTAATTCTCGCATTCTGAGACCTACGGATGTTCCCGCCACTCTTCTAAACGTGGCCCTCCTGAATTTGACCTCCAGCAACGAAACTCTTCGAATGGGGGCATATGTTTTGGTGAACGAGCTTTCTCAATTCTTCAAATACAGTCTTGCTTCGCGGGTGCTCAAAGTGTCTGGTAAGAAATTTTGGTAGGCATTGGGATGTTCAGCTCACTCACACGTCGACCATTCAGCTGGTTTGACCATCCCCAACAATTCCCTCTCTTGGGTCCACGATTTGTCCCGTGCCTTAGCCAGCTCTGCTTCCCATCTGACTCTAGAGTTCCTCAAAGAATGGGTTATCGGGTTTTCCAAAGCTGATACACCCCTTAAGACAGCCTCGCTTCAATATGTCGGCCCTTGGTTAGCCAATCTCGATCAGTTTAGCCGCCCGACTAGGGACGATGCTGAGGAGTCTGTAAAACAAGTCAGGGGAATTGTAAGATCCCTGGTGTCAATCACTGTAGCAGAACGGCGAGTAAGTAGCCAATTTTTGTTTAGTAGATGTTACGCTAACAGGCGATTCAGCGATTACACTTAACTATTCAGGAGCATCTTTGGGCACCATTCGCAAGGGCTCACGAGAGCTTGGTTGATATTGTGCTGTTTGAGCTTATTCACGGTGCCATTGATGCCGGATTAGGGAGTGACAAGACAGAGTGCATTGCCGATATCCTTGTGTCTATATCGTCCACTAACGTCCGTGGCAAGGTCATCGCACGTCTCCGCAAATCACTGGCGCAAACATACCTTCGACCATCGAATCATCTTACCGAAAACGCCACTTGGAACGAGGTTTGTGCGCTGGCTCGTATTACTTTGGCTCTAGGCTTCAACCCTACTACTGCCCTCGATACTCAACTATTCCTTCCCGAATTATTCCATGTTGTCACCCTCCTGTTAGGAGCTGGCCCGGTCATCATGCGTCAAACAGTGTATGGTCTTTTGGTCAGCATTATTCACTCCTTAGCTTCCAATGCCACTGCAGGTGAAATGGATGCAGACGCGCTAGCGGTACTGTTAAGAAGACTACAGGAACCTGAGATGATGACGTCCTTTGGTGTGACACAAGGCCAAGGGCATCTTGAACTTTCAGGTTTGCCTAGGAAGGATGAAACTGATGTACACTTGTTGGATCGTGTGGAGGAGGTATCCAAGTTCCTCGGTGAGGTCCTTGTTGCAGGTGCTGTTTCTGTTGGTGAGTACCTATTGGGACAATATCAACAGAGTACCAGGCTGATCGGCATCAGATTGCGCCAATGCCTGGCGAGCCAGATGGATGGGTCTGGTTGCGGCGACGTGTTTCCAGCACAATCCCGCCACGCAGCCCCAAGCCTTTATCGTTCTCGGCTATCTCGCATCTGAGGAAGTGGATGATGATCTCATCTATCAAATCCTTGTAGCAATGAGCACTGCCTTATCCCACTTCATTGAAAGCGATTCTATCCTCATTGTCAGTATGCTGCGATGCCTCAGCCGCATCGTTCCTGGTTTGTTCCCGGATAGCCGATACGTCGCCAGTCTTTTCTGGCTGGCGGTCGGTGTCCTCCAACTTGGCTACATCCCACTTTTTGCCCCTGCTCTAGAGTTGATGATCACTGCTCTTCGTTCAATCAACATGGCCAGCGATGGAATACAATCCACTGAGCTGATGGAGTACCTATTGGATGCCAGGAGAACCGTTGCTGATCAAGTCAAAAAATTGGATCAAGTCTCCGGCGTATCTTTTGATACGGATATCACGTTTGCGCTGATCGCCATCATATACAAGGGCGTTCGGCATCCTTCTACAAAGAAGTTGACCACCGAGATTCTTCTTGAACTCTTACAACTTGCTGCAAACACAGCGGGATCGAGCGCTGGTAATGGGACGCTTGTCGTTGCCGGCGGTGTAGCTTATTTTGTTGCGCTACTTTCCATTTCGGCCAATTCAGGAGACGAATTGAAGGATGTATTCAAAGCGGCGAGGCTATATGTAGATGTCAGTCATATGGATGTGGAACGTGTCTCAGTGTTTAGTCTGTTATCGATTCCGTGAGTCAAGTTCTATCTTTCAAGACAACATCAAAAAAACATGGCTGATTGTACTACAGGGATAATTCGACCGCTTTGCTGCTTGTCAGTATGGTGGTCTCTTTACTCAACGGATCAGGGGGTTCAGACGCTGAAAAGGCGATTCTGTACAAGTTATTGGCAGATGCTAGTGCTGAAATTCCAGAGGTGCTTGCCATGGCGTGAGTTGAATAACCAGACGTTTTACCCTGCGCTAACAGCTGGCATAGCTATGACTCACTGATTCCCCGCATTGTTTCTACTCTAACATCCACCAACAACACTTCTATCATTAGTTCATCCACCACAATCCTTGAACGGGCTCTCTCCGACCCCAACTATACGTTTACCAATTCTTCAGCCATCCCAAGTGCGGATAGTAGCACGTCTCTGCCCCACCCAGGACATGGAAAGGTTTACGCGTCAAGTATCAGCTCAAGCCCTAGTGCGGGTGCGGCGAGAGAACAAGTGTTAGATGACCTTGGAATGAAGGGGCTTGCGGAGTTAGCTTTTCCCCAAGTCAAGGTGGATAGGTATGTGATACAATGTTCGTGAACTAATGCAGCCGGCTAATTTTTGATGCAGGCTTAATATGATGGCGAAATGGGTTGCCTCACTGATCGAAAACTTTACTATCTAATTACCCTCACGAATACTTGTATACGATAATAATACCCTGCATTTTCCCAGTTATATCATATTTTACGATACCCATTCATCGTTTCATACTATTCTCTGTTTAACGAAGATCCATGACAGACGATATGTAATCTTATAGACTGACTGTTCCCTTGCATCTCATCTTTTTTACGAATTGATTTTGGGCGTGTGTTGGCGAGGCATGAGTAACAAGGCTATCTAATTACCCTAACTTGGAGCAATGAATGTACACGAGCGATACCAGACCCAGAATGCAACGGTAGTACGAGGAATGGATAAAAAACGATTGGATATGGCAAAGAAGTGGTCCCCAATAATTTAAAGGTTGCACTAGCCTACTACTGGGAAGCACTGATATTGACGTAACGCACAGTACAACTATTTTTCAGCTAACCTCGCACACACTATAAGTGGCCCGATGAATGAAGTAAACGAAGCCTAGCACTGCAAATGTAGTAAAGACGTTACTCAGTATTGCCTGCTTGACTCTCCTGCCACGTGCTGCATTCCTTGGCCCGGCTGATAACTGATGATGGTACATTACTGGTACTACATCGCTCGATCGTCCAATTGACCGAGCTTTACATCCTCTGTTTTTGGCATAGTGCTCGAGTCTAATACGCCAAAAGAAAAGAGTATCAGAGGTTGCCAATGTATGGGCTGCTGACGATGAAGGACGAGAAGGCGTATTAGGAATGAAGGGCAAGGAAGAAATAGAACGTCGGTCGCCGGGAGTGGTTAATAGACTTGTATGTGACATTCAGATTGGAAATCGACCAGCTTTGTATCATTGTAAAACCTTCAGTAACAGCTAGAGTGGGCAGTGTCATTAAACTATCTGATGGATAGGAGGCTGACGACGCCTAGGGTGGGAACGAGGAGGACTTCATTCAATTCCGAGGGTGGGAACAACAAAGAGGCTTATTAGGTACGTACAGAGCTGGTCGGAAATTGTCATCTGTCGAAGAGACTGGAGAGTATGCAGCGTATTTGAGTGGCTTGATCGTCTTTTGGGTGGTACAGGGCGTTCGCAGGGGAGTAAAAATGGCTCTGTCGGAGGAAGCTTAGGTATTGTGCTCGAAAGAGAGTATATGATACCTGATGATCGAGCGTAGAATGGCTATTATGACTCTTTAACACGCGCAGATTGCAAGAGAACGTAGTAGGCAAAGGCTGAAGGTTGCAACTCGGAAATAAGCATATACAAAGGATATGAAGAAGAAAAAGAAAGAAACAACAAAACTCCTACTTGACAGATGTGAAGGATGTTCTACTATTATGTTAACTTCCTCTTAACGGCCCTCCGTCACCATTTATCCATCTTTTACTCCTCCCCTATGCGTCTACCTCCTGGAGGGATAAGGATTATAACCGCCGCCCCTTGGCGGAGGAGCACCATAACCATATCCTCCGCCAGGTGGTCTGCCATAAGCTGGTGGTGGGGCAGAATATGGGTTGGGTGGGGGCAGCGGTGGTACGTAGGGACGCTGACCATAGCCTCCTGCAGCTGTGACGATGTTAGCTCCTTGTTCTTCACTATAAATATAAAGGAGATCAAGCTCACCATAAGGTGCTGGTGCTCCATAACCTCCGGCATAAGGATTTGGTGCTGCAGCATAGGGGTTACTGTAGCCATATCCACCGGCTCCACCTCCGTAAGACGATACAGGCGGCCTTGATGGCAGAGGTGCAGGGGCGCCGTAGCCGTAACCAGAACTACCCCCATAGTTCGACCGAGGCGGAGGCGGTTGGTAGCCATTGGTCCGTGGCGGCCCACTCTCGTACCTGCCTCTTGCCATACCCGGTCCACCTGTCACATTTCCGTTTCCACCGCCGTTGTGCCTGTGACCTCTTCTTCCACCTTGACCACCACGTCGGACCCAATCCTTATCGCTTTCCGTCAGCCTTGCAGGCTCAGGTTTATATCCTCTCAGAAGAATCGATCGATGAGGATGCGCTTGGCGTGGGAAGTAATATCGGACGGAGATAGAGTCGTTGGGGTTAAGATCAGGGCATTCCGAAATACTGGGAATAGGCGTGTCGAATGTGGACGCAGGGACACAGTTGGGATCGGGTAGAACAGAACCAGTTATGCCGTACGAAGCTTTGGTGTCAATCGGTATAGGCTGAAAGAATGATCAGCTGACAAACTTTAAAGACAAAACCGGCCACTTACCTTGCTTACGTCTTTCGCTCTTAAACCATACAACTTATCACAGAATAAATCATACAACGGGTTCTCGTTGGCGATAAACATAACATTGTCTCCCCAACTGTTCCTTCTCTTCTCGTCATCAGACAGGAGCTCTTCCTTACTCTTCAAAGCGGTCAAAAGGCGGTTCTGATCGATAAAGGGCAAGAGAGCGACACCTTGCCAAGCCATTTTTTTGCCGTTCATATCGATCTCAAAGTCGGGAGGGTAAAAGTCGAGGATGGGGGAGTCTTCGTCAATCATGAGAGTCTGTAAAGGTTCAGGCAGATGAATTCGACTGCGATGAGATTAGCACCCGCTTGATGATCAGACAATGATAACATACCTAGCGGCCGGGAAAACACCTAAAAGCTGTGCAAACGGCTTGAAAGGTATGCTGGTTTCGAACTTGATGTCCATAGACCCAACATCGCGGAAGTCTTGAGCAAAGGGAGCATAGTGATAAGGATAGAACCAATCCCAAGCAGGAACGCCCTGGTAGTAATATTCAAGAACCCAACAGAGTCCTTCCATATAGGACTTGGTAACCCTATTGACGATGTTAGCTGCCACATTGAGCATGATGGCACTGGACTTACTTGTCAATGAATTCTCTCTCCGACAATTTTACACCGAACTTCTTCTCATAATATCTTTCTCTATATCCGGGCTCCCATAGCTTAACATCATCTTCATAGTCGACCGTTCCGTCTGCATTGACCTTGAGCTTTTTCTTCGGAATAGGCTGGTCGGCTTCGGGATTAGGGGGAGCATCGTCGTCGTCGTCATCGTCATCCTCCTCATTGCTATCCTCATCACCATCGGAATCGCCCCTCTTTCTCTTGCGGGGAACGTGTGTGGGGTCTTCGTCGTCCTCAGGGATAGTAGATTCGTCATTTTCAGCCACGGTGGCATCACCGACGGGCGCCTCACCCTCATCCTCGTCCGTCTGGATAGCGGGAGGAACCACCTCTTCATCAACACCCTCTTTCTCGCCTTGCTCTTCCAAAGTTCCCCTCGCTTCCTCCTTCGTCAGCTGCTCCTTTTCCTCGTCCTCCGTCCTCTCAACAGTAACAACCGCTTCATCCTCTTCCTTTCCTTCTTGGGCAATCGCCTTTTTGTCGTCGACATTCACGTCATTACCACCCTCCAACTCAGCCTTGAGTGCCTGAGCCGCACTCATGTTTGCCATCCTGATCGCCTTGCGATTCTTGACTATATCCGAGTTGGAGCCAGCCATTGCCTTCTTTGCCTTTTGGTCCTGATCCTCTGGTTGTTTAACTGCATCCTCCTTGGGAACGAGGTCGAATGCCGGTCGAGACGGCAACGATGGGTGAAGAGGACCGCCACGGGCGGTCGCAGCGGGGTTATCAACAGCAACGTACTCTGTGCCGTTTAGAGTCAAGGTGTTACGATCCTCTTCACGCGCCTTATCCTCATCTTGTCTCTTATGCTCTTCAATCCTCCTACGCTTCTGGGAATGCTCCTGACGCTCTTCATCATCCTTTCTCTTCTGGAAGATTTCATCCTCGGACTTGGCCAACCCTTCCAAGATAACTTGAGCTCGGTCAAGATTGACTTTGCCGTGGTTGGTAAGGTAACCACCCATCCTCGGTAGCTCCGCCCTCCAGATCTTGAGAAGCACATCAATCGCACCTTCACGGATTTCCAAGCTCGGCAGATGAGGCAAGAAATCGTTACCAACGAAAAAAATCATGAAAATCCAATCATCAATCGCCAATTCGAGGTCAAACGGGAAGGGCATGCCTGGTACAACAAGCTCGACTGCCAAATACTCGCGTAAGCAAGCCACATCAAGGAAGATGAAAGGTTTGGGGTCCTCCGTCTTGGCAACTTCAGCAACATTGGGGTCTTTGAACTTTTTATCGCTCTTACAATTGGCGGCAATATGACCGACCTTGCCACAGTTTTTGCAAGCATGGGGTCCCTTAGAACTTTGGGCGAAGACGTCTTCTCGAAGAACACGGAAATGAGGTTCGTGGGTGGCAAGCGAAAGCATAATCAAATCAGCGTCCAAACCGTAGATGACATGTGACGTGTTGGCATCCCATGTGGGGTAGCTTCGCTGACGACGAATCCAGTCCATAATCTTGTGCTCACCCTCACCAGGGACGGATGAGTCAGAGAGGATGATTTTGAGATCTTTCCATCCAGGGTCGGTTGTGAGCTTGTGGGACACCCAGTACTTTAGTGATATTGAGAGAAGGTCCATGAATGGTGTACCAGGGGTGATTGCGTTGGTATCCCAACTCTTGTGGTTGGCAGTCTCTTCTGAAACGGCGTGGCCCATGGCTTCAAACAATTTGATAGCCTCTCTCCTCTCTTCTTCCTTGTCTGCGGCTTCTTGAGCGGCTCTGAAACGACGAGAACGCTGTTGATTCATCTTCGCTCGAGGAGCAACACCATCTAACCGGTTATCAGCATCAGATATCGAGCTACAAAAGAACCAGGCTCACCGATAGCCATCATCAAGACTTTTCTCGGCCTGCACATGTTGACTACCCTTTCAGTATACTTGAAAATTTCCACCATCATTTCTTCTTCTGTCTCTGGTGCGGGTCGGCCTTCAGGGTGCGTACAGGGATGCACGATACCGTTCATATCCACTGATCAATCTTCATGAGTGGTCCGTCCGGCATGCCAACGACGATCAACTTACGATAAAGATTATCCACCTCGAACCCGTTAGGATTGGGATTTTCATATCTTATAGGCTCCTCGACAATTTCGCCATCTGGACCTCTGATCTTCTTGGGAGTGTCCTCTTTCACCCTCTCGACGATCTTGGGGTACTTCTTAGAAAGCCATCGGAAAAGAGCTGGAACACCCTGCGGACGAGTTAGCGTGGGTTTAAGGACGATATCCGTATAATTACCATTCTTAAAGTATTCAGTCGAGCTTTGGGGGTTGGAAGGAAGAAGAAAAGGAAGAAGTGACAAGTCAAGGCTGGCCGTTCTTCCTGCGCCAGCCAAAACCAAAGCTGCAGAAAGCGGCAAATAACCGGTTTACGTAAGTGAAATGGATTCCAGGGTATCATTATACGAGCGTCCACTTTCTGTTGTCTTCCGCTCGAACAACGCCTGCAACAATCACTTCAGGCAACTCGGATTGTTATCGTGTTGCATTCCTATAAGACAGACGACCCCATACCCGATGGTGTACATAAAAAACTGGACAGACTTCGAGGCCGTAAGTCGTCATCAGTGTCACCTATATGGGCACGCTCTCGTTCAATATGTGCTGACGCATCGCCATGTAGGCCGCAACAGATCTCTACGCGCGATCGCCTAATAAGGTGCGTATATGACAATAGAGATATATCAAGACTTTTGAAGGCGCAGGGCTGACAACCATCAAAGGTTCGATATTGCGTCAAGTTTCAGCCAAAGACGGGGCACCTTGTGCTCAAGATCACCGATGATTTAAAGGTTTGTACTTGTCTTCCAGTTAATGTCCGCCGGACGATCTAATTTTGCCTTGCTGTCCACAGTGCATCAAGTACAAAACATTCTCTTCCATCATTCTTAACCGGTTCGACTCCCTTAACCTCCGCCTCTTATCTTCCATGTCCAACACCAAAGCCCGACCTAAGACGATCATCTCAACAACAATTTCAGCCAGTGAAACACCAGAGCGAGAAGGAACGCCTGTTCTTGCTGGGGCGAGCGTGGAGGCTCCACCTTTGGCAGTAGCTCCAGGGGGTCAGGAAGGAATGAAGCAAGGAGCTCAAGGGAAGTCAAATACGAGCGGAAAGAAGAAGAAGAAGGGGAAAAGATAAAAACGGATTGTATGTATCACGCTTTAATTGTAATAATGTTGGTGTCGGTTATATGCTCTGGTCATCAAATACGGAGAAACAGAGAGTACATATTAAGCTGCTGACAGGCGAAGAATAGACGCTAAAGCCAACTAAAAGTCTGCACTGGACTGAGACCAACTGCTGTAGGCTGTAGAATTAGGATGGAGAACACGGCAGAATTCTGAAAATCAATGTGAATTTGGCATCGGCGTAGGTCATGAATCTTCTAAACTAGCAATGAGACAAGCGGATGTGTGAATCCACCCATTGAAAGCTTCTTCGCGAGGTATGCATGACAGCACGCTCTGATTGATCGAATGAAAAGTACTACGGATGTTTAAGATTTGAAAAAGTCCATGATATTCATGACGGATCAAACTTTGGAAAGTCAAAAAGACAAATGATTCACAATGAAAGATGGTTCAGCTGTTGATACTTTATGGATTAAGGCAAAGTATAGCCCAAGTATAGTTCCATAAGACACACTCCCCCCCCCCCCAACCCCCCCGCCCACCCCATCGATCGTTAGATTGAAAGCCTTGAAAA
Source organism: Cryptococcus deneoformans B-3501A (assembly GCF_000149385.1). Classification (NCBI taxonomy): domain Eukaryota; kingdom Fungi; phylum Basidiomycota; class Tremellomycetes; order Tremellales; family Cryptococcaceae; genus Cryptococcus; species Cryptococcus deneoformans. Next base: position 884,208 of record NC_009182.1, read on the forward strand.
TATTTAGGCGACATATACCATACCGACCGCAACGGCGGCGAGAGCAATGAGAGAACCGCCCATGGTGGCTGATCGACCAGACCCGCTGGAAGAAGAGTCAGAGGTGGCGCTAGCGGAAGCGCTGGCGGCAGAACCACTACTGGTGGTAGCAGCAGAGCCAGCGGCAGTGCTGCCAGTGGCCTCAGAAGGAGCGGAGACTTCAGCACCGGTAGCAGTGCCAACAATGGGCTGGAAGAAGGTAGACTGAGTGCCGGTCGCAGCAGTAATCTGGGTAGTAGTCTGGTTGGATGAAGTCTCAATGTAGGCTTCGGAAGCTGTATATCATCTCAGTCCACGACATTCTTCTGATAAGGGGAGGCGACTTACTGTCCTTGCCCAAACAGTTGATGATGGATTTGAGTTGGTATGTACCGTTGGCGATAACTTGAGGCAAAATGTAACCAACAGCAAGGTCGACACTCTGTTGGTAGACTGTAAAGGTATACGTCAGGATTATCACTGCATGATGGATAGACCAGACTTACTGTCGTGTTCAAGAGTGATGAAACCAGTGTCCAATTGAGGGGCGTATTCGGTGAGAATCTTCTCAAAGGTCTCATAAGAAGAAGCGCCGGTGGCGGTACCACCGCTGATGTGCCAGTCGTTCTGTCATTTCGTTAGTAAGATCATCGCGAAAGTCAAGATGAACCTACAGTGTCAAAGTTAACAGTGGTTGAGCCATCAGTGTAAGAAGTCCAGATAACAGGGGTCAAGCCCATCTGAGCAGCAATAGCTCGAACACGGTCATCAATGTCACCGTAAGGGGGTCGGAAAGTGTTTGGGGTGACGCCAAGGGTGTCCTTGATGACCTTCATTGTCCAACCAAGCTCGGCAACAATCTCCTCGTTGGAAAGAGTGGTAAGTGCGGGGTGAGACCAGGTGTGGATAGAGATCTCGTGGCCGGACATGTATTCAGTTTGGAGCATCTCGGGTCGAGAAAGGACACGAGAGCCGACAACGAAGAAGGTGGTCTTGATGTTCTTCTCCTCAAGGTAGTCAATTAGGAGAGGGGTGAAGGGAGAAGGCCCGTCATCGTAAGAGAGACCCCAAACATTCTTGTCAGGGCACTCGACAATGTCGGTTTCCCGAGTGCAACCACCACAAGTCCACCAGCATCGACCGTCGCTGATAGCACCCGCATCAGTAGAACAATCGCCCGTTGTCACATTATAACTGGGCACCTTGGACAAGTCGATCTAATCCGACTGTTAGCTCTTCTGGTGCCTTTTCGGACTCAAACGCAATTCACCTTGGCCATCCAGTCCTGAACCAAAGAGGAGTTGGTAGGAGGAATGACATCTAAAGCTGG
>NC_009182.1:890555-915555 GCF_000149385.1 Cryptococcus deneoformans B-3501A
GCTTCGCAGGTGATGGAGATGGACGGCAAAGGAAGTGGGATATGAGAAGTGAGTCATTCTGGCTCGTACCTGCTGACGTGAAGACAGCTTTCCAAGTCATGTATGAACAATGGAGGCAATCTGGAGAAGATTCGGGGCTGATGGCTTTAAAACAAACCGAACTGTTTGTGGGACAGAATGATCACTTAAAGATATACGAAGAACATCCTAATGTGAATAAGCTGCTCAGCTTGTCTGGGAAAAAGAGTACTCAGGAGCTGACTATCGCAGTTTATGATTCTTCCGGCCTCTGAGCTTCCACCCGCTGTTGATCACGCCGTCTCGTTTACTTCTCTCACAATTACACCGTCTGTGTATCTCAACCGTCTTTTGAAGCAGATCTCCGTGCTCTCCAACGGCCAGGCGAAAATCCATCGCTTTCACCTTCCTTCCCTCAGCTTCCTATCCCATCCCTCTATCAGAGCTTTAATAGGACAGGAACGGCCTGCGGCCGTCATGGTCTGTGTAGGATTAGGCGCACTTGTATTAGGCGACGTAAATGATTCATCAATGTATCCTACCAGGGGCCAAGTAGTCAAAGTACGCGCCCCCTGGGTCCGTTCTGGTTACACGAGACAAATCGGGAGTCTCAATGGCGGAGAAGGTGGGGAAAGGACGTATGTCATCCCTCGGGCTAACGGGGAAATTATTCTTGGAGGTACAAGAGAGGAGGGAGACTGGTATCCATACCCAAGGGAGGCGACTACGAGAGACATCCTCAGACGGGCAATAGAAATATGTCCCAATCTTTGCCCCGCTAATCTTGTGGCCCAGCCTTTGTCAGGTACCGATCGCCGTCCATCAATCTTAGCCTCCGACGAACAATCACCCTCCTATGAAAAGCCTCTTGATTCACTCGTTATCGACAGTCTGGTCGGGTTTCGTCCCTCGAGGAAGGGGGGTATCAGATTGGAAAGGGGACCTGACCTGGATGAGAATACAGCAGTCATATATAATTATGGACACGGAGGAGCAGGTTGGCAGAGTTCTTGGGGAACAGCCGAAGAAGCCGTGGCTCTGCTCTGCAAGACGACTGGGAACTGAGGGAATGGAGGCAAGATCAAACTCAAATGATTCTCATTCAGTAATACCCGATGTTACGTATAGGTTATAAAGATGTATTCAATATAAAAATCATGTAAAGATAATGCGAAACGATTTAAAGCTCATCTAATATGCCACAAGAAGTCCGTTGATTCAAACCAAAGTTGTTATAAAGGCCGCTCCGCCACTCTTTATCATCTTCGCAAACTCCTTTTCCGCATACTGTCTGTAGAGCCAGAGCCGGTACACTGGGCGGTAGGAACAGCCACCGTATTCGCATCATATTCACTACAGGCCGTAATCGTCAGCATGGCCACCTTGAAGGGAACCAACTAAGTGCTTACTCTGGGTAATCACATCCAGCCACTCTCACCCAAGCTCCCGTGGTATCGGCGGCATTTGCCCAACCACCTTCCAGTGTCACATTACTGGGGTGTGTAGGCGTTGCAAGAACATTTCTAGTGCCGGTCTGGGTAAGTGTGGGGAAGAGAGTTATTTGCGCGGCAGAGTAGGATGGAGACGGCCCAAGGGCGGTGGGAGGCCAAACGGAATGAGAAGCAACTTGCGTCGGATCGATAGTTGGTGTAGCAACTTCGGTGGGGAAGGAACCGATAGCTGAAGCAGGGTATGTTCCGGCAAACTTGAAGAGAGCGTTAGCACTCGGGTTTCTAATGCAGGAATGTGAAGAGAGCTTACTTGGTTCCCTCCTACACCGATGCTTTGGCAGTAACCACCTGCAACTCTAGGGTCCTTTGGCATCCATCCTTGTTCCAATCCCAATTTGTAATGCCACATCGGACTGGTCGGATATCCCTTCACCGTACTGTTCCCAATTTTCCAAGTCCAGAAAAAGTAATTTTGGAGAGCATCCATGTTGGCCAAAGTATAGCCCATGATGCCTTGCTTGGTTTCATCGGAATAGTTGAACCATTCATCGAGCGCGGCACAGCTTCCGGTTCCCGTGACCTCGAATTGAGGAGTTGAGTCAACACCGTCGAGCCAGTAGCCACAATCGTTGATTGCATTGGACCATTCACCACCGATGACGATGCCGTAGCCAGTGGAAGTGTCGTTGGTACCGCCACCCCAGCCACAGGCAGTATGGGCTTGGACAGTGTGGTTGTCAGCGATCTGGGTGGTGGGAAACGCCAAGTACGGGTGTTGATCGAGGCCACTGGATGGCAGAAGATTAGCCAGAGTACAATGATAGATATGTACACCCTTACATTCTGTCAGCACCTGCCAAAAATCCATTCCAAGCAGCGATCCCGTAGAAACCTTCGTGCAGTAAGATGACGGGACCATTGCCTGCACCATAGCCGGTTATTTTTCGGATCATCTCGTAGGCTTGGTAATAGCTAAAAACATAATAAAGTTAACAAATATAAAACCTTCAATCAAGAGATTGACACTTACAAGGCAGCCAACACATCTCCGCCGACGGTCTCTGCTTGAACTTCATTAACAAGCCCAATCATAGGCACGACTTGTTTGACACCATCTTGGGAAATGTACTCGACGATCGATCGGAGCGTCTCAAGAGAGCGTTGCGCATTGGCGATACCCATGACACCGTACATCCAATTGACAGACCCGGATTTGCCAGAGTGATTCCAGCCGTTTTGGGATCCTATCATACAGGAGTTAGTTAAGTAGAGGGTTCAAGAGATGAATCTGACTTGCCTGGTAACGAATGGAAGTCGACTAAAACACGGAGACCATACTTTCGAGCCCAATCAATGGCCTTGAGGAAGTAGCTGATCTTAGTGGTAAGCGACGACTGTCTTTCAAAAATTCCAGGAATGACTGACTTCCAAGAAACCTTTGCGAGGTATGGTTCGCCGTCGATTGTCTCAACAGCCCAATAGCCTAATGCAATACTAAGACAAGTTCAAGGTTCAGCATTGTTTGATAATTTGATACTCAAAACGAATGTACCGAACATAGTTGAGACCCGCCCCAGCGATCAAAGCAAAGTCTTCTTCAGTCTAGAAGGAAGAAAAAAAATTAGCTCATTCTTCTTGTACGATCAGTAACATAAAATGGTTTACGATGAATGTTTTGTAATGCTCTTCCATCTCAGTAGCGAGGTTGTCTCCCATTCTAATACTGGGATTAGACAGCACAGAAAACCAGAAAATAAAAGACATACGCTTGCGACAACGTATACTCATCGATGGCTTTTGGTGTGGAAGTTTGATATTTCTCATACAGACTAGGGACGATAAAAGCTATGTCTGGTTAGACTCTAACATGGTTATGGAGGGAAGAAACTTACGTTCAGTCACCAGCCATCCACCAATATTGACGCTATGGAAGGAATGGTCGTCAGTGCTGACATGACAAGAGCGAAGACTAGATGATCACTTACCCTCGAACGATATGTTCTCCCCATACCCAATCTTCCAACAAGCTCGGGCTCCAGCTCTGAGCTTGACCAGATACCTAAATTGTTATCAGCTTCAACGGGCCCGATATGGTGAAGCAAACCCACAGAATATGGGTCATAAGGATCTTGAGCCCAGGTTCCACCAAAAGCATTCGAGTAGGTAAAGTTTACACCGAGATCTGTGGTGACAATAGACCCATCACCGCCCGAGCCAGGTTGAATAAACGAATTCCAAGTGTTCGCATCTGTATCACTGGTAGAATTTGACCCGCCGCCACCAGAAGTACCGGAAGAAGAATCCCCATTACTGCTGTCATTGCTCGCACTATGGCGCTTCTGAGATCCTACCACACCTCCAATGATAGCAGCTGCCGCAACGACCAAGAGAATAGGAACGCCGAAAAACAAAAGTCGACGTTTGGTTGGGTTCGTGGGTATGCAAGTGCGTGTCGGCTTCTTGGTCCGGGTTCGACCATAGCCTAAAGGCTCGGGGGCCATATAATTACTATGTGGCCCTGCTTCGTAGGCCAGACGCGAGCTAGAGTTGAAGTGCGTTGGACTACTGCCAAACAGGTTGTCTTTTTCCAGTTGGTTATCCCTACCGCTGAATGAAGAGTTCATCCTAGGGGTGGTCGACATACTGGGCCGCTGGGAATACTAGGATCTAGTCAGCAAATGAGCGGGGAGAAGGATGGACGCCAAAGAAAGTGGGAAAACGCAGAACTACGATGAAAAAGCGCGCGGTTGTTTGTGATCCGTAACATCGCATTTTCCTTTCAGGCACATCGCGAATCTTGCAGCCAAAAACCAATGTTAGACATAGTGACCCACCGAAGACAAGTTCCGCACAGAAAAAGTGTCGGCAACAGCAGGCATCGCTCCTGCAGGTAGCTCCTGGGGCAGCGCCTCGGATGAAGGCGAGGGCGCGTACCGCCTTGCATCGTAGGAGAAAGAGGAGATGTCGGCAGACCTGTCGTGGTAGACCGGAGAGGATATGAAGGGGTTGCTGGAGAAAGTGTCTCGAGGCATCTGTCTCTATGGCGGAGTCTCCCCGCTGGTGGTATAGTGATGGAAGGGATGTATATGGGACAGAGGCCGGAGTCTATAAGGGAGATTGGGCACCGCGTAGTACGACGACTCTTTTTCATCTCATGTCCTACTAAAACTTGTAAACTATAAACAGCGCGTCGTAATTAAAGGCCAACAGCCGAGTTGTGCCTGAACCAAAATATCAGTTAACCCCGATGATAACCTTATACTCTCGCACATCATATCCGCAGTCATCCTATCGTACTATGCATTACTTTCTATGTTCCTCAGTTGATAAAATATGCTGATGTACACTGCTTGTTCCCATCCTTTTACACCGTTACGCGTCTTCCACACCGAACACTCGGTCCGTCATATTCCTCAGCACCCCCATCATTCCCCCCTCACCAATCAACATACCCCTCAGGTCCCCTGCTAACTCTCGCAACACCATTCCCTCCTTACTTCCTCCTTGCGATAGCGATAACCTTCTCTTTACACTGACACTATCTCCATCCAAGTCCATAGAAGTATCTTGCTCAATGTCTTGCTCCTCTGGCGCCAGGAGCGTGTGTCGAAGTAATAGCTGCGTGAATGAGACGAGCGCCGAGGACTCGAGAAGTTGTGTGGCAATATCTCTGATGGCTTGCGTAGCATCGGCGCTCGGGGTCAACTTGTATTGACCGCCCAGAGTAGGTGTCAACGAAGGTAATCTTTCGAGGATATTCTGGGTGAGGACGTAGATATCATTGACAATACCGACCGGATCGGAGGATGTACCTCCTGATGTTTCATCATCAGTCAAGAGGACGTTATCCTCCACCTGCTCGGGTTCAATCGCTTCCCTCAAAGCCTCCCATGCACGAGTGATGACAACCAGCGTGAGCAAGACCGTTCTCGCTATCCTCATCAGTGTCGTTGTCCTCCCGGCAATGATCGGTGTCCTCTTGACGTCAAACAAATCAGCATCCTTCTCATCATCGATTAACGCCAGCTCTTCCTCCAACTTTCCTTTTTCTTCTTCTGATGAGGGGACCAGGAGCGTAGACAGTAACCGAGGATGGGAAAAGGCGAACCTGATTCCTTTTAACAGATTCAGCGCAGGAAGAGCAAAATCATCCAAAGATTTTGGTCCTAAAGCGCAGGCCACGCCAAAGAAGATATCTGCCACCAACTCCATTTCCTCTAGAGCAGGTTCGGTCAGTGGCGTTTCACCATCCCAGCTCATTGCTCGAATCATCTGTGCTGATGTTACGCGAAGGAATGGAACCACATCGGTACGGGTAAAGGTGGCCGTGTCGGGAAGGGTAGTCAGGAGCGCTTTGACAACTAGGAGCATACCGCACCACGAGCTGTGCGCAGAGTTGTACGCACTCGGCGGGGCTTCGATACGTCCCAGCTCTGCCTCGGCAACAATGGCGTTATCAGAGTAGGCTGGAAGAATACCGGAGACGGCAAGCTTCTCGACCGATGTTGGGTTGCTCGCGAGGGCGAGATGAAGGAGAAGAATGCTAGAGAGATGCAAAGGGACTTGACCATCAACAATAACTGCCCTCATAAGGACATCAAGGCTCCTTCCGACCAAATTGACATCCTGCACTCTATCCAACCAAGCAGTTGTCATCGTAGATAGTTTACTGATCTCACAGAGAACGGCAACAATCATGCTAATAACGGCCGTGAAGGCTGGCTGCACGCCACGCACAATAGAGTCGAGGACAATGTCCGCAGATTCGAGGGCGAATACTGTACCTGCATCCACAACCGCCTCCCTAGCGGCCACAGTCGCAGAGGTAGATTGATTGTTGGACATGTTGTTGAGGACAAGGTAAAGTATTCTGAGCACAGGCTGGTGGATGGGAGGAAGATCAGGGTGGCGAAGAGAGATAATAGGAGGGAAAACCTGGCTGCTGACAATGTTGTAGACAAATGCTGAAAGTTGTTGAACGAGGCTTGAGTCGGGTCTGTGGTCTCCTTCATGTGGGTCCAAGGCAGTTTCAAGTAAAACAGCAAGGATGGATAGGCGCTCGACTTGAATGGCAAGCATCACGTCTCCTTCCCGGTACTCTTCAGCAATAATCTCACCCACGGCAATAGCCCCACGAAGCGCCGCCCTCATGGCCAATACGTCGCCTTCCGTCCATGCCGCAATACTATCAGCTAAAAGTTTGAAGGAACGTGTGAGCGCAACGTCGGCATCGAGCATAGACCAATTGAGATTCAAAAGGTCAACGGCTAACGTCGCGGTAGCCTGCTTGGCGGATGAATCAGGGATTACTACATTGCCGTCTGTTTCGAATTAGTATCGTTCAAATGTTCAAAAGTAGTAAACTACGCGTACCATAAAGATATCCGTTCCCATACTCTCTTTCACATGCCAATTTTGATGTCCTCAAATATTTCAAATCAATACCGCTCTCCCTCACCTTTCTCTCCTGCTCGTCATGGAGCTCGGGCACACAACTAGAGTGACAGGCCATCAAGCCCGCTTCTTGCAACGCCAATTCATTCCTGAACAAACTCAGAGCCAGTTCCCGCGCCTTGGTCTCCGGTTCTTCATCACCATCATTATTTACCGCATACGCTAGTTCCGCCGCAAGAAGCGAAGTGGCGTTGGCCTTTGCTTGAACACAATATGCGTACTGCCTGATGCGATCGGTGAAATCTTCGGAATGAAGGGAAAGAGAGAAGGAAGGAGGAGCAGGCACGATACGCGTTGAAAGTTCAAACACACTTTGCCAGAATTGCTTGTCTTTTCGGAGGATGGCGATCGCATCGTCCGCCCCAGCGGAGCGCATCGCAGACTGGACAAAGCTCAACACGGCCGCAAGCATGTGCGGGGCATTCCTAAACTTATCTTCCCACCCTTCGACCTCAAGTACTGCAACCTTTAGAGCTCCTTCAAGTTCGTGGTCCTTAGCAGACCCTACAGCAGACTGAACGCAACCAGGTTGAGTGATGATGACGCTAGCCAAGAGATTCCAGACTGCCGTCTGCACGTCCAAATCTGTTGTTCGCTTCACCACTTCCATGAGATCATTACAAGTCTTTGTAGGACTCCTGAGCATACTCGCCAAAGATGGACGATGAGGCTCGCCTCCAGTTACTTCGAGGTAAGTCCTCAATGTCTTGAGAACATTTAAAATGTTAGATTCCATAGCGATAGGAATTGAGGCGAGGTCGAACAAGGAATCAACAAGTTGGATTTTGCTGCCTGACGGAATAGAGACAGGGAGACCAAATAAGGATTTTGGCAAAGCGTTGGCAGGTGTACCAATGAGCGCAGCGGTGCGAAGGAGAGTACTGAGAAAGGACATGGCCTCATCGAGACATTTGCTCACCATCTGGGCATCGGCTTGACGGCGGTGCACAATCAATCTGGAAACGAGGTTGTTTGATTGAGTGACGGCGTCAATCAAAGGCCGGTAGGTAAGAGGTGAGGCCGAAGTGATGAATAAGTCAATGAGAACTTTGGCAGCGGGAGTGGGAGTGTTGGAATCAGGGATCATAGGATGGGAAAGAACGGTGTCAAAGATGGTAGTTACCAAGGTTGACAATTCGTATTTTTTGGCTACATCTTGATATCTCCAAGAGGAGAAGTTGTTCCATATGTCCAAGAAGACCAAGTTCAGCGCCGACGTGAGGATGATTGTATCGTTTTCTGGCACATGTTCCCTGTTCTGTACTAGGGTAAGGACAAGTCTAAGGACAGAGACAGTCAGAGTATGTTGTCCCTTAATGCTTTCAGATTGGATCAATCCAGCAACACTCCCTCGCCTCTTCCCGCTAGCGTCAAAAAATCCAGATGCCCTTAATGCTGGCCAGACATTACTAGATGGCGCGGTGATAAGTGCCTCAATGGTATCGACCGCATCTGTCACTACCCCAACGTCCATCGCAAGGTCAGAAATCCTCGAATGATGTAAAACTGTAAGGGCGAGCTGAAGGACTAATTGACCTGAAGAAAACTGGTCTTCGGGGTTCAACAGACTGAGGACAGTGGCTTTGATGTATGCAGTAGATTGTAAGATGTTGCGAAGGAACTTGAGGCCCCCAGCAAGGATTTGTGTGGAGGGAAGCTGGATGTCGAGGTCGCGCACGGAGAGGTAGATGCTGTCGGCTGGGTGGTCGGCATTTGGACGAGCCTTTTCATCGACGGGACGAAGACCAGCTGCGGCTTGGAGAATTTCAAACATGAGAGCCCATCCCGAGATGATCTGATTGGTCCACATAACCTGCTGAGTATCGTTGTTTGAAAGAACCACACCCTTGGATCCTCGAGGGATGCTTTCACCGCCAGGCAACACCAATGTCTGGGTAGTTTCGACCACTTCGATACCTTCCTCCTTACCTAGACTTTGACACCATGCTGGTTCAAAGGCATGAGTGATGGTAGGCAGGTTGGTAAAGTAGTGATAAACTTGAGAGGCGGGATCGGTACCAAATGCTTCAGTCTCACCATTTCCAGTCAAAGCAGCGAGGACTCGAAGGAGGTTTACGGGCTGGTAAGGGAATTGGCTTCTGTCCAAGACTGCACGCCGTTCATCGTAGGGGAAATCGGCGATCCAAAAATCGGCCGCGCTGAGGGAGGATGATGATAGCGATCCCTGTAACGCCATTATTAGTGAGGTCATTTCCTGTGATTTATGTTCATACATACACCCCCAAATAAAAGTTCCCAACTTCGATAAAGCCCTGGCTTATCCGCAATACTTTCAAGTTGGACCAATTCCGTCAATCCGATCAAAACGTCTATAAGGTATTAGCTATGATCAGCCGTAGTTGTGCTTTACATACCTTTGAATACTTTTCGGTAGTAGAGTTCCTCATTCCCGATAAAGGCATCATCATCATTCTGCATTAAAGGTCCGTCCAAGATGGCCTCCATCCAAGGGAATAGCCCTGAAGGCAGTCTTAGTGCTCTGATAGCCATATCCTGCCACGTGACGCCATCTTCTCCGGCTGGAGGGACAAGAGCCAGTGGTAATGATCGAAGAATCATCGACCAAACCAGACAGATGATTGGCATTGGCCAGAGTGGTAAAGGTACCGTTCCAGGTTCTACTCCTGGATAATGCGGAGAAAGGTCTTTGGAGTGGTCGGCGAGGAAGTCATGGATGGATGCGATAGTCTCTTTTGACTGAATTAGAGTGCTGAGGTTGTCATGTTCGAGAGGATTAAGAGGAGAGATGATTTGTCCAAGACACAGACTCTCAATCGCAATCAAAAGGAGAAGATCTCGTATTCGGACAGCGATACGCTGAGAGACGGCATCTTCTTCCCAAATTTTACGGTTTGCCTGTGAAGTGCCGAAAGAGGACATGATACACCCTCGAAGGAGGCCTTCAGAGATGGCAGCTGGACGTTTAGGAGTTTGATAGAGCACCACAAATAGTAGATTGAGAATTGTTTCTTGGAGACGTAACTGGTGTGTGGCCCTGAGCTGACTGTTAGGACATTGAACAGGGCAAAATGACATGAACAGGGCAAAATGACAGGGACATACCAGAAGAGTGGGTCAATTTCCTTCTTCTGGTCCACTTCTCTTTGCGCCAGTCCACTGAACGCCCTAAACAATCCCTCAATGTACTTTTCAGGATCCCCAATGGCCTCTATTCGCACATCATATGCCAACTGTCCTAGCGGTGTTTCATCATCTGAAATCCTCAGAACTGCCAACGCAATCTGCGGGGCAGCCAACGCTTCTTCGGCAACCCACATCAACAGCCTCTCTACCACTTTATCTTCATCCATATCCTCATCTAAGCTGTATGTGAGGTATGATTTGGTTGCTAAGAATGCCCCAATTTCATTCAGATCCAGTGTATCGGAAAGTCTGAGCGCTAGCTTGCGTGTGGTATCGTCGACTTCGAAAGTGACATTTGTGCGAGGAAGAATGAATGAGGATTTATTGATGGTGTCTCTAAAGGTAGAGGAAGCACGCTGGAATGGTTCCCATGGGGTTGATATACGCTTCTTGTGCCACGCGAGGAGAGCGCGTAGTTTTGGGATGGAGACTGTTTCAGAGTGTGGTCTGAGGAATGTATCTCGGATGGTTGTGAGTGGGCTACAGTGTCAGCCTAATTCACTATGGGGCATGGCTCACCATAGGAAGTCCTCGTTGGTAAGAGGAACCGCCTCGTTTACCATTGTTGCGGGGTATGGGTACAGTTGGATGGTTGTGGAAAGAGGTTATAGGCCCAGTTTGTCCAAAAGCAACAAATAGAGAGAGAGAGCATTAGCGGAATCAAATTCAAACAGTAATCCCATTACAAAATAGGAAAGCCTGGTTACAGAGCACAACAATCTAAAAGCAAAAAGCAACAGTCACGTGACGACTCATCACTTATCTCAGCGAGCGCCGGCTGATCGGACGGAATAGCTCTGTATTCTGTCCTCGGAAGTTATTCTCTTGCAACTCGACATCCTCCTGCAAACCCAGTCGTAACAGCCATGTCCAGGTACCTCCCACAGCAGGGTACCATACCCACAATCATCCCACCACAGCATGCAGAGTCCAAGCGCGACAGGAAGCGCAGGGAAACCGTCAACAAGATAGAAATGCTACACGATGAGAGCTGGAGGACACGGGATGAGTGAGTACCGTTGTTTGCGTATCATCCGACGGACGGCACGGCTCATACATAAAACAGGAAATTTGGAGCCATGTACAAGGAGTACCATGCCGAAAACAAGTTGGTCAACAGCCAACCGCCTACTTCCGCCAAATACTTGCTCCATGCGTATCCTGTAAGCGTCGAGCGTGACGCCAGACTAGAAGCCGCTGAAGAAGAGTATCAGTACAAGTGAGTGTAGAGCGTATGTCAGGAATCAGATCTGACTAGGATTACAGAGTGAGCCAAGCGCGAAAGATGTACGAGCAAGAGCGGGAGAGTATTGAGGCGCAGTATTGGGAGGCGAGGGACCAAATTCGCCAGAGATTATTAGGTGCCATTGAGGACAGGAGAAAGAGATTACGCGAGGAAAAAGAAGGCGGAGAAATCATCACAGGTGAGTTTGTCTCCTTCACATGGTATGGCTCTCGGCTCAATTCATCTGCAGAATCTCTACTTGAAGCGGATGTTCGTAAACCGAAACGCCGCTCATTCTTCACCACATCCACCTCCACTCCTCGCTCAACTTCTCCCTCCGGTACCAATGCCTCATCCCGTGACAAGTCCCCCTCAACTGCACGGGTCAATCCTGCTGATCTTATGCACCATTCCCAACTTACCCCTACACTCGCCCTTATTTCCACCGACGACATCCTCTCCAACGATTCGTCCTTGCATGTACGCCCAGCTCCCGCTGGGTCGACGACATATGTGCCAACTCAGGCGGGCAAGCGTGGTGGGCCCAGGGGCAAGGCTGCAGAGATTACTGGCGAAGGAAAGGAGCTCGCTGCTCCTGGAACGTCAGCAGCGTTGGGCATCGCGGCTGCGCAGTCAAATAACAGGAGTCGTGGAGTGGGCGGTACCAGGGACCAGACGTTGACGTTGGGTAGGAGCCTTGCCGAGTTGGCTAAGATGACGCAAGCAGCACAACTCGAAGTTGACGGAGACTGGGCTCGGATGCAGGGGAACCAAGGGCGAGGTAGGAGGGCCAGGGGTGACTAGTTTGTTTTTATTCATCTTTTGCATTACATTATTCTTGGTGTATGTATTTTATTTCCCGCTACTCTGTTACATTATAATGGATACAACTTGGTACATGAGTCTATCGAGTCTATCAATCCTCGTCCGATTCATCAGAGTTGAGATCCAATTGGAAAACAGCATTGGGGTCATATCTTCTGCCAGATTCTTCATGCTCGACATGTTCTCTCCGTTCTTCCACTTTCTGGGGCGCTTTTTGTTCTACATAATAAAGTTAGCGCCCTCCGTGAAGGTCAGGTAACAGACTTGCCTTCGCCCACAACGCCTCTCTCGCCCATTCCGCTCATGCTTCCCTCGAGCTGGAACAGCAGTCCCATGCGCATACTCATCTCCGTGGGCCATGGTGCATACTGAGCCTTATCCACAGGCGCTAATAAGCTTGATACAGGTGCTGAAGAATGCTTTGATAATGATTGTGCGTGTGCCATGAGAGTCTTTGCCGGCACCGGTTCTGTGTGGGGTTAGCTCCGGGATCTCGCCAAAATGTTGTTGAAAACGAAGCACCTCTCTCAGATTTCTGAATATCCTCTAGTGATCTTTCTCCTTGATCGATCATTCCTTCCAACTCCTTCCTTCCTTCTTCCAGTCGTTTCACAAGCCCTCGCACTCTCATCTCCAAACCAGCCACTTCATTCTTCTTCTCCACCAGTCTCCTATACGCTTCTTGATGATGGCCAACCTCTTTCACGAGACCTGACAAGTCTAGAGTGGACAGCTGGAGAGCCGAGTATACCTGATTCAGCTGTGTTTGGGTGGAGGTGTTGGGATTCGGTGGAGAAGCGATGAGGGTAAAGAGGTGTGAGAGGAGGAGAGATTGGGTTGTGAGGTTTTGAAGGAGTGAGTGGGGCGGAGGATGTGATCGTGGTGTGGTGTGTGCCATTGTTGGGAATACAAAATACTCAGTTGTGGCTGCAGATGTAGTTTTGTCGGCGAAATCATAAGGGAGATGTCAGAGGAGAGTAATGGTGACGGGATCAAATCTATCTGATATTCGTCCCGCCGCCGGGCTCCAATTATTCGGCTTACTGCGATGGATGAATGCGATGAAATGCACATGTATATTATATCTATCTTTGTTTGTATTCTCCTCTTTACTTGGTCTGATCATATACCATCCCCATCTCAAACAACCACCATGCCCAGACTAGAACTCTCACCGCTCAGACAGAGCGACCCTCCTCTCCAGCGCAAGTTCCGCAGTATATGGCTCCGCGTCAAGGATCTCCCCTATGACGCTTTACATAGGTATCACAGGCTGGGAAGGAAGGGAAAGGTCCGATATGTTCTTCGATCGGATACGCATAGAGCTAACAACCTAGTGTTTCTAGGCGTCAATATGGTACGACACTCATTGTTGTAAATGCTAAAATCATCTGATATTGCTTAGGATTTTGACAGTGATCAACCTACTCATCGTCGCGGTTGTCCTCATTATAACGCCCACACGGATTGGGCAGTGGTTCAACTCTCTTGCGCTTAGTATCAAGGGTATGGGATGGAAGGGTGTCGTGCTGTGTAACATCTTTGCTAGTGAGTCCCAATCGTGTTCCGAATGTCAAAGCGAGAAGTTGACATGCCTCAGTATTGAGCTCGCATCCACCGCTCTTTGGCTTCGTGCCCACCCTTACTCTTATTGGATTCATCTACGGCATATGGCCTGGATTCCTTATTGCCGGTATCGCCTCAATGCTGGGAGCAGGTATCGCATTCTTGTCCGTTCGCGTACGTTGGTTCTCCCCTCAGCAGCGGCCACCTGCTAATGCTACTCTAGTCATTTTTTCTGGGTTTGTTCAAGAAGAATGACAAGTGGGAAGCATTTGGACATGTTATGCGCGCCAAGGGACTGCCGCTTGTCATCATGATCCGTTTTTGCCCCGTTCCATGGGGTGTTAGCAACGGTCTTTTCGCTTCGATCGAAAGTGTCAAGTTCTGGCACTTTATGGTCGCTAACCTGTAAGCCGTAAAGCTCTACTATCCCGAAATAGAGCTCACCATTGAATTAAGTATGATCCAGCCCAAACTTCTTCTCGTCGTTTTCATCGGCTCCCGACTTACTTCTCTCGCCTCCGACTCTGCCGCCCACGATCCCCTGCGGTTTTGGCTCAATCTCATTTCTATCATTGTCTCGGCTTGCATTTCTATCGCAACAGGTGTGATAATCTATCGACTTACGCTGCAACAGATGCGTAAGCTCGACCAGACTGGTGCAGGTCTTGGAGATGGGGAACTGGCCGCGGAAGCATTGGAAGAAAATGCTTTGTTGGGAGACTATGACAGCGGAAGCGGAGAGGATGAGGCTGAATTTTTGACATCATCCAATCACAGAGATAGGGAAGGAAATGGCAAAGGATTAAAAGTAGGGGGGGGAGCTGGAATCATTCGACGAAACAGTAGTCAGGATACGACTGGCGACGCAGACCTTGTGTAACAAATCTGTAACATATAATGTGCTATAGACATCTGTATACCTACGCAGCATACCAATCTAAGAACAGTAGACTGAAACTGGCGCCAAGAATGAATATCAACAAGAACAGCCTTCCGTCTTTACCTCTTTCCCTGGCCTTTGTTAATTGCTCATTTGCCCTCTTGACTTCTGCCACACTACCCACTGCGTCTTCATACAATTGCTCAACCATTTCGGTCTGCTGAGCGAGATGTCTGACCAGCTCCGACTGGAGTTGGGAGATCTCGAGCAGTGATGCTTCAGCTGAAAGAACAGACGAGAGGGTGGAAGACATGTGTTCTAACAGCGCGTCATTCTCCGATTCGAACGCTCGTATCTGCTCTTGCGATAAGACCTGCTCAATAGGGGGAGCTGACGGATCGATAATACCCAAACCCTGGTTTAGATGTGGGTCTTCAGGATCACTGGCAAATGTATGGCTAAACGCCGGGTCGTGAACGTCGGTGACTACCCCTTCGGGGATACTTCGTTTCGCAGCTTGAGATGCCAGACCTAGTCGCTGAGCTTCAAGTGTAGCACCCGCACCAAGGGTCCTGCTACGTTCTTCACGACGTTTGACTCGTTCATTCTGAAGGTCGCTGACTGAGCCGGTGAGCCTAGCAAGGAAATCGTTCAGAGTCCAAAGAATGGAAGCGTGATGAGCGGATAAGATAGGCTCAATGGCTGATATAGATGCGGGTGCGAGGGAGGGAAGTAGTGATAAAAGCGTTGAAGCTGGCTTCGTTGAGGAAACGGCCTTTGATTTACGCTCTGATCCATGTCAGATGTACGCTTAAAAGATTTGTAAATGTAGACTCACTCTGCTCTGTCATTTCTAGAATTCCAACTCGCTCCTGGCACCTTCTCAGAATCATTCTCGCTCTTAGATCAATCTCATCTCTCTCCTTGTCAGTCAAATATTTGACTTTTTCCCATCTAGCCCACTGCTCCTCTTCTTTTGTGGTCCCATTGACATCTATTCGAGGCTCTTTCGGACGTCGAGAAAGGGGAGGAGGCTCAACTGTAGAGAGATACGCCTTGCGAACCGAAGTCAAGAGCTGCTGTAGTGATCTGAGATGCGTATGCTAAGAACATGTCAATCATTAACTCGTTTATTTTACATCAAGGTGGCTCACTATCCGGTAAGCTTCCTTTAAAAACTCCGCTTCATCTTCCCCTTCCTTCGCTTTGCCCTTTCGGGAGATTGGTGCCGGAGACTTTGAACGGGCCGATTCTGGGCGAGATGATTGTTGGGTGGTTAATATGGATCTAAATAGAGTTGTATGGTCCGCTGCCGGCATGTTTAGCTGTTAACTAGCTGATGAACGGGAGTTTGCACGAGGAAAATAATAATTAATATCGATTGAATATCGATAACTCGAGAACGAAGTACTCACAAACGAAGGGAGATGACGGCTGCGACTTACGAGGTGACAATGTGACGTCATCACTTTTCTAGCTAAGGACTGATTACAAAAATGACAGAAATGATTTAAACCGCTTGGTTATCTGATTGGAAAAGTTGTAATGGACAAGGCACGGGATATATCGGGGCCTGCTCGATGACGGCCACCACCATCGT
The DNA here is from genome assembly GCF_000149385.1 of Cryptococcus deneoformans B-3501A. Lineage (NCBI taxonomy): Eukaryota > Fungi > Basidiomycota > Tremellomycetes > Tremellales > Cryptococcaceae > Cryptococcus > Cryptococcus deneoformans. Next base: position 906,740 of record NC_009182.1, read on the forward strand.
CGCACTTTTCAGACATTTGTTTATTTATACTTCTTGTCTTTCGTCTTTTTCATCTCTACTCATCCCAACGCTACAGCCATGACTGCAATCCAACGTCCCATCTCTGTCTTTGCTCGCCCATTGCTCCCTTCTTCTTCCAGGCTCCGTCTCGCCCCCCCTGCCATCGCTCGCCAAAGATTCCTGGCCACCGTGAGAGATGGACCTGCAGTTGGCTCAAAACCGTGAGTCCTAAATGTCCAACTAAAACATAAATGTGTGTATATATGTACTGACTGTTTATATAGACCAACAGGTCAGTACTAATGGTGTCGACTTTTGGCCAAATCTAACATACTATAGCTGTTCTTATGATGAACATGGGTGGACCTTCAACTGTAAGCGTTGAAGCCCTTAGTCCCGAGTGAATACAGGGCAGAGACTAACTCCATTGCGGCAGGTTCCCGAAGTTCACGACTTTCTTTCGCGTTTATTCCATGATAACGACCTTATTCCTCTGCCCTTCCAGCCCCTCCTTGCCCCCCTCATCGCCAAGCGTCGAACCCCTTCCATCGAAGAGCAATATTCCGCCATTGGCGGCGGTTCTCCTATCCTCAAATGGACTCAGGTTCAAGGCGCTGCCATGTGCTCTCTATTGGATGAGCTTAACCCCAAATCGGCGCCACACAAACCTTATGTTGCTTTCCGATATGCCAAGACCCTCACCGAAGATGCCCTGGCAGAGATGAAGCAGGATGGCGTACAGAGGGCCGTTGCTTTCAGCCAATATCCTCAATACAGTAGCTCTACTACTGGCAGTAGTTTGAATGAACTTTACAAACAGGTGAAACAGCTAGGCTGGGGCGGAAACGGCGAAGTCAAGTGGAGCGTTATTGACCGATGGCCCACTCACCCTGGACTGGTAGAGGTGAGTCTGTGAATTGCTTTGACATGGGAAAAGGCTTACATCCAGACAGGCTTTTGCACACAACATCAAAGCTGCCCTACAGACTTACCCGGAAGACCGACGAGGTGATGTCACCATTCTCTTCTCTGCTCACTCTCTCCCTCTTGACATTGTCAAGTATGTTAAACCCAGTCATGACCAAGAGTAGCGCTTACATTTGTCATAGCCGCGGTGACCCATACACTGCCGAAGTTGCCGCTACAGTATGGGCCGTCATGTCCAAGCTCAACTTCTCCAACCCTTGGCGTCTTACATGGCAATCCAAGGTCGGTCCCAAAGCCTGGCAAGGACCTCAGACCGCCGCGGCCATTGAGGGTTACGCCAAGGCGGGCACCAAGGACATTTGTCTCGTTCCCGTCGCCTTCACCAGTGATCACATCGAAACCCTCTATGAGCTTGATATTGAGGTCAAAGAAGAGGCTGAAAAGGTGAACCGTTCAATATGATCGATGAGCGAAGTTATACTGACTGACCGTCAATAGCTCGGTGTTCACTTGACACGAGCCTCTTCTCTCAACGACTCTCCCATATTCATCCGCGCCCTTGCCGACATTGTCTCCAACCACCTCAAAGACTATGATGCCGGTTTGATAGGTCCCGCGAGCAAGCAACTCTTGTCCGCTGATCCTCGACATGTGAGCCCTAGGTCGCAAGAGACTAGGCGCTGGTTAGCTAGTGGAGGTACGAATATGGCCGCTTAGGCAGTGGAAAAAAAGGTGATATAATGTGACTGAAAAACAACAACATTTGACTGTTTGCATTTAGAGTACATGTCATGCTGTTTCGGCACTGTTTGTAAGATGTACGATCTAAAAAGATGTATACCCCATCTCATCATCCCAATTAACTATTTGTTACCTGATACAATATCATCGCCTAGACAATTTTCAACTGCTCATTGTCCTTCTTTACGTCTACTTGATTCTCTCGATTCTCTTCCTGCTCAAGCTTATCCAACTCTTTTCTAATTCCATTTTCCAGCTCCAACCATTCACTCCTTTCTAATTGCTCAAGAGCTTTCACATAGAACGCCAGTTTCCTTGGAACAGCAGCACCTAGCTTACCAGGTGGTATCGTGTAGAGGTGATATATGTCTGAGAGGATTAGAAGTAATTTAGGATATGATGGAGTGGTGATTGGCGGATGAACAAGAGAACATATGATAGAGAGGAGTTGTTGTAGTATCTGCGTGCTAGGTGGCGAGGACTTTGTCCAAAATCAGATCAAACCCGTCTGAAAGTAGAATCACACAGCTCACCATTTCGGATCCAATAAATTCCCATACAGCGCCCCATGCAGAACCAATGCTTTCGTATCGCACGGTCGATTTTGGATCAAACAGAAAGGGGACAAGTTCACCAAGACAAGTTTTAATGTCCAGAGTTTCGAGATCTTGCGAGGCGAGGTGAGTGGGAGACAGAGAAGGGAGGCGGAATGATAAGAGTGTATGGATATAGGCAATACTGCAAAAGTGTGAATTCAAGATCATACGAGTAGACAAGCTCACTTACCCTATGGAAATGGCATTGTACACCAGTTTTCGTCCTACTCCCTCTGGAGGCTTTATCCCAAGAAGAAGTTCTTGAGGTATAAGACCTGGCTCTGGCTCAACCTTGTCTTCCCCACTCTCATTTTCCCCATCGTCCAAAGCTTCTTCACTCTCCCACCATGGTAACAAATCCGGCCCCTGGGGTATCAATTCATTTGAAGCCGATTCGAGGAGAACTTTGGCTTCTTCAGAATCCGGATTTTGAAGCGCTTGTATAAAAGCATCACGATGTTTTGGTGGGAGAAGTTTGAACAGCTCATTACTGTCCAAGGAATCTACAGCCTTTATTAGCACCAGGTGGCGATCATGAGCTTCATGACCCACCTATATCAATTCCTTGCAGTCTGGTTATCAATTCATCCTCCTCATATTCGCTCTCCAGCTCTTCCAAACCATTCCCTCCCTCAGCTTCAGTTTCTTCGAACCTTCTCAGCATTTCCATCATCGCCCGCTTCTCTTCGAGCCCCGCTTTAGGGTCGGCAGATATTGAGTCTAAGACGGTGGTTTTGTAGAATGGCTCTGAGCATTGTGCGTGAGACTGTAAAGCATTAGGACGGGATACCGCGGAATAGATGGCCTAGTTACCTCATTTTTGAAGCAATCTAATGAACAATATGCGACGTTGCACCTGGGACAGGTGTATTTGCTATCATTCTTTCGACATCTACACTGGATGTCAGTATCAACCCAGCCGTGTGACAGAAACACTCACATTCCACAGACCCTTACATCAGTAGTGGTCTTATTTGGCCTAGGCACTCGGAATGGGAGGCGTATTTGAAGTGGTTTTGGCTGTTTTATAGTCATTGTGATAATTGTTTACGTTTCGCGATGCGATTTCAGCTCATGTAGAAATCTCAGAAACGCAACTTTCCCACGGTATTTTGGATCGGGTCCACTGTTCTCTATCATTTTGGCAGCCTCCAACAAATCTCTATATTTTACTCTATATTTCTTTTCCACTCAGGAAAAAAAGGCAATGTCTATTCCACTCCCAGCGCTCTCTCCGGCCGAAACATCTTACATCGTCACCTCTCTGGCACATCCCTCATACCCCACAAGAAACGATGCCCGCCCTCTCTTCGCTTCTAGGCCCATTCAAATTTCCTACGGCGTATTTCCGCAAGCAAATGGTAGCTCTCAGGTCAAGCTAGGGGAAACAGAGGTGGTCTGTGGTATAAAGCTGGAGGTTATCGACATTACTGGACAGCAAATCAAGGATCAGGAAAAGTGGAGAACAAAAGTCGAAGTTGATGTGTAGGTTCTTCTGCGACAGCATATTGCCTCTTGAAACTAAGTATAGCTCGTAGAACCCCTCAAGCGTTTCCCAGTATCTCTGCCCCATCGCTTTCTGCTCTTTCTACCCATTTAACTTCCATTGTCACTTCCCATTTCATCCCCTCCATCCCAGCCCTTCCCATTCTTCCCAACAAGAAATATTTTCAACCCCATCTCCACCTTACCGTCCTCTCCTCCTCTGGTAACATCCCCTCCGCCCTCATCCTCGCTGCTCGTGCAGCTTTCGCTGACCTCAAAGTTCCCAAAACCAAGGTCATCTCTTGGGCAGGTGAATCTGGAGAGGATGCCATTGATGGAGTTGATGTTGGAAGGGGAGACATGAGCGGCATCAAGGCAGCTATTGCCACTACCAAAGGAAAAGGAAAAGGGAAGATGATTGCGAGAGGATCTGAAGACTGGGATCTGGACATGGAAGATGGAGAAGGTGTTGAGTTTTTGGAGGGAAGAGAAGCGTTACCTGTGCTTGTGACATTGAACATGGTACGTTTGTCCAATGTCTATCTGTAGTTCATTGACATATCCCGTGACAGGTGCCCAGTTCTCCCAACATTTTCTTGGATGCTACACCTCAAGAAGAGTCTGCCTGTCCTACCCGTATCCACCTTTTCTTCAAGCCCTCGAGTGCCCACGACATTTCAAAGCCCAAACTTTGTGGTCTGCGATTAGAAGGTCCTGACGGTCTGGATGCTGGTCGTGTCAGAGGGTTGTTAGAGCAGGGCGCGAGTGTCGCGAGCGAGTTGATCAAAGAAGTCAACAGAACTATACCAAGTCTAGACATTTAAGTTTTCCATAGATGGCATGGACATGTACTATACACAATACAGGATAAATGTAACAACTGGTATATTTGTCTAAAAAACTTGGATATAGAAGATACAAATCACCCAAAATATCAGTTGATCATCGTTTTCCAGCTCCCATGATCAAGTAACTCGCCGTACCAGGCGCACTTCCACCAAGAATCATCCCGGCAGCAACGTCACCGACCGTCTTCCTCAGTTCCGCACCAATACTGGGGTTGAGCGATTTTGCAGCCAGCACCCTGTTCAGTTCTGTTTCGTGGCTGATAGCGGCTCCGCGTCGTCCACGTCCAGCAACAATCAACATGGGTCTCCAAGTCTTGGCGTGCGCGGATGTGGCTCGCATGGCGCTCTCGGCACAGGTAAAAGCATATGTAAGAGGCTGGTGAGAGGTGGTGGAGTGGAATGAAATGCGGGAAAGAGCCGTTTCGAGGTGAAGAGGACGAGAAGGGGAGACGGAAGGTGATGAAAAGCACGACCAAGCGAGAGAGTCGGCAGTATCTGATTGAAGACGAGCTTGAGTCTCGGGGTATTGAGTTGCGCCGCCGACAGTGAGCTGATTAGACTGCAAAGCAGCTTGATGTAATGCGACATTCGACTTGTCACCATCCAAACCGCGGCTAACCTCTTCATCTTCTCCATCCCCTTCTTCCTTCTGAACTCTGACAACAGTAGCAGTTACACCCGCGTGACCGCACAGTTGTACCACAAACCTCAACGCAAGTCTGTCATCAGGCCCGCCAAAAAATGGCATGAAAATGTGTTGCCCAGAGCCAGGTTTGAAGCTAGAGGCGCCTCCAAAGCCCCTATCGACAAATAGGGCGACATCGCTCGGACATTCGGAAAATACGCGACGGACAAAGTGAGAGTACATGGGGGAACCAGCGGATTCAGAGCCAAAGATGGTATCAAACTGGGAGACCGTAGTGCTGCTGCTGCTTCCAACAGAGGGATCGATAAGCTCAGGGTTACCCCCTTGAGTAGGGACGGTCCAAGGAAGAATGACTAGCTCGCTACCTAGATCCGTCGCGTAGTCTGCCACCGCTTGGGAGAAAGAATCTTGTCCCACGATAGAGATGTGTGGTGAGATTTCCAAACCTCGTAATCGACCGAATTGGCGATAGAGTTGCAAGGCATTATCCGAGTGAAGCAGCTGATCCTTCTCGGCAGATTGCATGACGGAGAATGTACGACCAGTGAGCTCAACGAGCTTGAGAGCGTCGAGACGAGGAAGGTCTCCTGAGGGGTGAGTAACATGTCCGACTCGGTGCAGGATATTGTGCTTGCTATCGCTATGGTGATGAGAGTGGTGAAGAGTGGTGACGGTATTGGAATGGGAGTTGATAGACTCGTCATCACTGATTGATTTTTTACCCTTCCTGGCCTCTTTTGCGGAATGTTCTGCCGCATCCCATGGCTCCCTTGCTTCAGGCACAGGAGGCTCGAGCATCTGTGTGAGGAGCATGACAGCCGAAAGGTGTTCGAGCTTTTGCAAGATGACCAAGAACCTGCTGGTGTGCTCACGCCCACCCGATGCACCGGCAATATTCGAACCGCCAACTTGCTTCTCAGAATCGACACCCTGATCGCCTTTACGAAGGTCACTGATGCGTACACGGACACGTTCAGGGTAAACGGCGAGTGTGCAAGGTGTGGTCAAGAAAGTGAGGACGACCGCTTCGACAACAAACATTGAAAAAAGTTGCTGGTCGATAATACCGGCAGAAAGGCCGACGTTGAGGACAATGAGTTCGACAAGACTGCAGACTGTCAGTTCAAGTGCCGGTGCAAGAAAATACTTACCCTTTGCAACTCATCAACAAGCCAATGGCTATGCTCTCCCTCATGGGATATTTCATTGCCAAGGCAGCACCTGCACATCCAAAGAATTTTCCGCAGAAAGCAACAACACAAAGAAGTATCACGTATCCCCAGATACGGCCAGTATCAAGGAGCCCGAGGTTGGTTTGGAGCCCAGAAAGGACGAAATACTGTAATTAATGGTAAGCTTATATTCGGATGCAGAAATGTTGCGCGTACAATGGGCAAGAAAAGCATGGACACCAAATCATCAATCTTCTCAACAACGGCGATGGCGAAACCACCTTCGTGAGGAATGATTAATCCTGCGATGAACCCTCCAAAGATAGGATGCACTCCTATACGCAAGTCAGCAAAATGTTTTAATGAGTAAAGCCAGAACTGACCGATGATATCAGTGACAAAAGCTGAAACAAAAACAATCAACAGGGTCAGTACCATCATTCCTGGAGTTGGTCCATGCTCCAAGCTTCCCGTCCGCTTTACAAGGTAGACAAAGAGTTTCCTGGTGGGCCAAAGCAGGATGACCGCCCATCCGACAGCGCAGAGCAAGACGTATACCGCAGTCGCACCCGATTGAGAGTTAACGAGGGCAAGGGTAAGAGCAAGAAGGACCCAGCCAACCACATCATTACCCACACCCGCTGCCAGGACCATCACTCCCACACGGGTGTCAATGAGTTTGGTGGACGTCAAGATTCGACATAAGACGGGGAAAGCTGTGATCGCCATGGCGACGCCAACGAACAGTAAAAAGTGACCAAAGGAGACATTCTCCGTGTCAACAAAATTGTGGTACACGGGCACCGCAATGGCTGCTCCCAAACCAAAGGGCAAGATCATGCCCGCCGCAGAGATGATACCGCTTGCTTTTCCATGCTTCTTCATGACTCCGACATCGACTTCAACGCCGACGAGGAAAAGAAACAGAACCAGACCAATTGTGGATATCAAGTTGAGATAACTCAATGAAGCAGCAGGAAAAATGTGTTCGGTAAAGTGTGGGACACGGCCGAAGACGGTGGGACCAAGGATAACGCCACCGATGATTTCGGCGATGACCTTGGGTTGTTTCATATAGCTAAACGCCCATCCTAGACTTTGGGTGAAGACAATGATGATCACAAGCTAGAAAGATTAGACTGGGACTACGTGTGACGTCGAGAGAGCTCACCTGGATGATGAACAGGGTGATGGGCTAGTGCGCGTGTCAGTTCTAGTCACGATCTCGCACGTCGATCAGCTCACGTTGGAAGGGTCGACCTCGGTGGGATCTGCGCCTGATATGACATTGGACTACGTGAGAGGATGAGCACTAGGTGGGCCATGGCGAGCGCCAAGACAAGAGGAGTAACTGACTGATACTGCGCGGGTGGAGAGGAGGCTTGCGAAGTGCGTGGGTGCGCCTGATATGGTGGTGAGGAACGCGGCCATGGCGGCGAGTGTGGATGCGGCGGTGGCTTGGGGAGGATGTATATGTACTGCTTGCTGGAGAGGCGAGCGTACGTAAGCGTGGGATCGGGCAGGGTTCCTCGAGATGAGATGGGACGGAGATGCGGCAGGGAAGGGGCACTCACGGCGCTGTGGCAACGGCGGTTATTCAGCACAGCGTATAGCCGGCCTGTAGGAGGAAAAAGGGAGGGGTCTGTGCGCTGCCACTGTTGGTGATCGGGACAATGTATATAGAACACGGGACAAAGGAAGAGGGAAACCCGCAACGACGCAGCGCACAGTCAAATATCGAGAATGCAGATCTCGCCACAGGACATCTTCGCGCCTTGGCATCGCGTTTATTTAAGCTCCGCCCTCATTTCCCATTATACGTAGTCTCTTCGTTACTGTCACATTCCATCATTTAAAATGTTATAAGAGCTATAGCCGCACAGTTCCCAGCACCTCTCCTGCATCCACGTCCTCTCCCCACGAGCGTCTCATCGCCCGGTCCCATACCGTCCAGCCCTCCTGGCCCGGTACAAACGCCCCTCTCAGGAACCCAAATATCCATTCTAGCTCATTATGTCCATACCATGTCCAGAACACCACCCGCAGCACCTTGAGTCTGTCCCGGAAAGAAAGGAAAGTGCTGTCGCTAAAGTGGGAAAATTCGCCTGTTATAGGAGGGATAGATGGAGGAGGAGGGAGGTGGGAATACGAGTAAAGGTGGACAAAGTATCGACGGCGGATGGCGTTGGTGCAGCTCGAAACCCAGTCGGCTTGTGAGGCAATGGGCGCTGAGAAAAATTCTTCGAATAGTGATGGATTGGAGATGGCTGTATAGCGCTCGTGAGCAAGAATCAGGAAATGCTGGGGCGATGGTGTTATCAACAAGTCGTTGAAGAAGTCCGAGTCGGCCGTTTTGATACTCAACGTTTCTTTTCCCTGGGGCCCTAACTGCACCTTATCT
>NC_009182.1:920555-980555 GCF_000149385.1 Cryptococcus deneoformans B-3501A
ACAAGCAAATGGTTGAGGGACAAAATGGGTAGCGGCGGGGAAAAGAACGACCATTGGTTAGTACTGGATCTTCCTTCGCCATCGATGCTTAGCGACGCGGGGAGTATGGCCATACCCGTTTACGACACTCGAGGATACCCATCCCGTGAAGGATCTCTTGATAGGCCTCCAGTCGCAGCCGACGCAGGAACTCGTCAACAAGGGCCCGCCCTCACGTCCGGTCCCGAAATCAACGTATGCCTCTCTCAGTCTACAAAGAACAAGCCCAGCCCTCTCGGATATACACACAATGCAAGTCTCACGCCCCTTGCAGCTCAGTTTCCAGCTCGTAGTGCATCACCGCTCAACGCATCGCTACCAAGCTTGGCGGACTTCTACCCCGATACAGTCGTTTTTGGCAATAGGACATTCGGCAGCGACCCAAGGCCGGCTCTGAGTGTTTTTGGCAGCTCGGGATCTTCAATTATGACCATTCGAAGCATTTCCTCATTGAGAAGTGGATTTGGAACTGATACAGATAGTGCCGCAAGATTCAGACTCGATTCCGACGCGGGCTCAGATGAGGGACTGATTGACAGAGAGGCGATGCTAAAGAGGCATGCGGCCAAAAGAGCGTATGGTATGAAGAATATTCTCCCCAAATCAAGGCTTGTCAATGAATTGGAAGGGAATGAAGAAAAACGAGGCCTGTATGATCTGGTGAGCTTCTACGACTTTGCCAAGTCTAAGCGAGTAATGGTTGGCTCATGCCTTCTCGTAGCTTCCCTTCCATATTGATCCCTCCCAGTGGGAAGGGGCGAACCCTGAGGATGATGACGAACTGCACAGACCGGAATCACAAGATGAACTTGATGTGAGTAAGCCCTATGCCTCTGTTTTGAAGTGATTCTCATGCGGTTGGTACGTAGACCCAGTACTTTTCAAGCCGTGGGCTTGCCAACCTGGGCTGCTTGGCAATCATGGGCCTAGCTGTTGTTATCCTTTTGTGAGCGCACTTTTCAGCCCGCATAACGAATAGCTAACAGCATATAGCGCCGGCTTGCCTATCTTCGAGTATTACATTACTCTACCCGCAGACACGCATGGAGGGTTTAATATAGGAGGTATCAAGTGCGCCCGTTCATTCGCCCATCTTAATCGCCGCCACTGACGTTCTCCTTAAGTTCCACGGGGCAAGTGCCTGACGTAGCCAACATTTTCCAGCTGATTGATCCCGACACGCCGCCCGAAGCCTATACTCATAAAAGTTTAGACACAGGGGAGGAATGGGACCTCGTTTTCTCAGACGAGTTCAATGAGGATGGACGAACTTTCTATAATGGTGGGTCAGGTGACACCACTGATGAGCACTACTAGACAATATTAAGCCTTGCCATAGGTGATGACCCTTTCTGGGAAGCCGCCGACTTACATTATTGGCAAACCAATAACTTGGAATGGTGAATGTGACAGATCATTTGGTGGCCAAAAGCTTAATTTCCGCTTGACAGGTATGACCCCAGTCGATTGACTACTAAAAATGGAAAACTGGTCATTACCCTTGATGAAATTTTTAGTCATGGCATGAATTTTGAAGGGGGTAGTAAGTCTTGAGACCTTCATGACATTGACAAACAGAGCTCATTTTTTTCCCTTTAAAAAGTGATGTCCAGTTGGAATAGGTTTTGCTTTACAGGTGGTTATATGGAAGGCAAGTGCTCGTATGATAATTGGGGCAAGACTTTCTTACGATTGTCACAGTTTCTGTATCTCTCCCCGGCACAAATGACATTCCTGGGTATGTTCATTAACCCAAATGCGACATGATCGTTGTGATTCTAATCTGACCCCATAGTCTCTGGCCCGCTGTTTGGGCTATGGGAAACTTGGGACGGGCGGGATATGGAGGATCTCTTGATGGCACGTGGCCATATACCTATGATTCATGCGACGTCGGCACGCTACCCAATCAGACGCTCAATGGTAAGGCTGATTTTCTAATCGTCGAACAGCTCCTTATCAACGTATTCAGGTAAACCAACAGTAGCGTTGACTCAAGGTGATCCGGGCCATAACAACGAGCTCTCGTACTTGCCTGGACAACGTCTCTCAAGATGCACCTGCCCTGACGATGACACTCACCCCGGGCCTAAACATTCTGATGGATCTTTTGTAGGGAGATCAGCCCCTGAGATTGATATATTTGAGGCTACTGTAAGCGATCAGATTCTTCTTGAGGAGACTATAAGCACTAATATTGTACAATCCAGCTTGATATGTCGATTGGCAAGGGTCAAGTGTCGCAGTCAGGACAATGGGCACCTTTCAACCCAAACTACCACGTGAGCCGAGTTTCTTCCATGATTGATCCCTTAGACGAAAGAGTTGACCTGATGGTGTGTTGGGCAGTTCATCAATTCTTCCAGCAAATATTACGAAATTTATGACAATGATGTTACCCAGATTAATACCTATATGGGCAGTGTTTATCAACAGGCTACGTCTGGCTTGAGTTTGACCAACCAAGTGAGTTTATGATATCCTTCATATGAGTCTTGACTGCTAATATATCAATATCAATAGGAATGCTAGTAAATCCTTCGCAGAATACTTGGGAATCATCGAAAAATAGGGCACTGACAATAGGTAATAGTACCGACGAGACTGGTTGTTTTGCGGTCTATGGAATGGAATATGCTCCCGGAGCGTAGGTCGGCTTGCTATTGTTACGAGGAATTGCGCTGATAGTAGGCCAGGGATGGTTATATCACTTGGGTCAACGACAACAAGAAAGCTTGGACTGTCCGTGGAGCTGGTTAGTCATGTTTTACAGAACAATTACTAACCTTCAAACACGGTGATGCGTCCTGTCTGACTCCCGATATCATTAGCTATGGGACCTAATAAAGAAGCTGGAGTTGATCAACGGCTTGTGACAGAAGAACCGATGTACATGGTACTCAACTTGGGTATCTCAGAGAACTTCGGGGCTGTCCAGTGAGCAAATTTTTAGACATGAAAACGATGACTGACATGGCGATTAGTTTCGTTGGCTTACAAAAGCTATGGCCTGTGCAGTGAGTACCATTTGCTTTTCTCTCTGATCCTTCTGCTACGACTCACCGAAGCTTGAAGAATGGAGGTCGATTATGTTCGAGTATATCGTACGTGACCATTCATTGGACTGTTTGCTCTCACACTCAATGATATGTAGAGGACCCAAAGAAGAAGAACATAGGCTGTGACCCAGCCGACCGCCCAACGGCGTCATATATCTCCCGGTAAGCAGGAGCGTATAAAATGCATCATCTTCTCTGAAGACTAACTGAAATGACACAGATTCCCCGAGGCATACTCGAACGCGAATATTGTGAGCATCACTCTGGTCATAAGTGCAGCTCAGGTTGACATGGCGTCAGACAACTTTCGATCAAGTTCCGAATAAGAAACGACCTAAGAACAGTTTGGTTGATCAATGCTAACCAGATTTTATTTGTTTCATTTCCCACAATTTTCAGACCATCAGCATCCTCGTATACCCTTTTACATGGTGTAACAGCTTCCAGGACATTTGGACGACCATGACCGTAGCCGAAAAAAAAAATGATTACAGGTACATGTCATATACACGATGCATTGAGTGAATTATTATTGTCCAGCATTTAGTTTAATAGGGCCCGTATCTCTTCTTACGTCTTTCTTCTTTCTTGTCCGCTCCAGGCCGACCTGTGGACCCTGCTCCAATGATAGGACCATATCTGGGCCCTTCTTCCTCCATGTCCTCGTCTTCGTCATCATCGCTCTCCTCACTACTTTCAGTTTCAATCTCACTTTCTTCATCCATGTGTTCATCCTCTTCCCTACCATCTCCACCATCGTCATCAACCTCGGGATCGCCAACTGTCAGCCTCTCTGGCAGAGACGCTAACGAAAAGCCAGCGAGGACACCATCTTCTGACCCAGTATAAAGAGCCTCATTTGCGAGATCATGATATATGGCCCGCACAACATCTTTATGGCCTCTATTGGCACCTGGTCCAGAAAGAAAGAAGGCGGATGGCTTGTAAGAAGATGTCGATGCAGAATGATGTTGGAGGATCATATCGCCCCTTTATTACAGCATTGTCAGCTTTTGGCCCGCCTATCCAAACAAAAATAGTAGACATACTCATTCGTGCCGACGGCAGTCATGGGTGCCCCATCGTTGCTTACACCGAGAGAAGGTATGACGTTTATGAGATAATCGGATTTGTATGTCGTCTTTGACTTGAACTCGTCAAGAGCCGTCTGTGTAATACTGGGTCCTGTTTTGGGAGGTGTGAATGTCTTGAACTTGAACTCCGAAGAGGGATACTGCTTGTGGTCTTGCAGCTGCAGCCCGTATCAGCCAAGGTTCGTACAGGGAATATCGAGCAAGGAAAATCTAACCTCGATTTCTCCAATGTTCCCCCTTCCAGCGCCCCAGAGGCACATTTCGTCCATATCACTTCTTGCCCACACACTCATTTTTCCCTTGTGCATGTACCCGCCCGCATCGGCAATACTTTGCCCCCAGTTTTCCTCCGCTACCAGCGCTTCCTCCTCATCGCTCTCCTTCATGTCAGAAAGGGCTACAAGACCATCTGTAGATGCTGATAACAGCAAAGTACTCGGTGTCTTGATTTCAGGGTTGTGAGAAGGGGGCAAAAAAGTGGACGATGAGCGCAAGAGGGAAAGATGGGTGATATCATCCGAATGGGTAGACGAATGGGTGTATAGAGGTGCAGAAGAATTACGGGAGTCCCAGAAGAGAATGTGTGCCTCGGAAGAAACGAGCTCTGTACCGCCAATGACGAGGCTGTCGTTGGCAGAGGTGGTGAGAGCAGTGACCGGAAGGGGCTTTCGAATGAATGCTGAAGTGACAGTTGTGTTAGCTCTGTGAGCGTTGAGAGGCAAGATTGCGACAGGGCAACCATGTCTGACAAACCTTTGATGGCCGTGGCCTTTTGCCTGCTCCTCTCATCCCACCTGACGATACTTCCATCTACTGCGGCGCTCCATAGCTCCCCTCCGTCGCATGAGACAGAGCTGATGTGACCTGCATGACCGTCTTGGAGGGCTGCGACGGGCTGAAGGGTCTGGTTGTCTGCGATGGTGAGGGATTGGGAGGGATGGCGGAGGACGAGGTGCGGGGTGGTGGGGGAGGGGGTGATGCCGAGGATGTACGGGGCAGCCGAGAGTGGGGCTGAGAGCGTGGCGTACGCGATGGGTGGTGGGGCAGGCATTATTCGAGCTTGTCGCACAAAATAAGTTCGATGAATGTCGAAATTTCAACAATCGTTTTCAATCCTCATTTGTTCTCTCGTGCCTGACTTTTCCCCGGTAGTCGCAATAACAAAATGAACCTTGGCGGTGACGATTGAGGATGAACGATGCAACGTGAAGGACATTCTATGAGCAGCATGTACTATTATCAAACGGATTGTTATCTATGCATGGTCAAAGCAACAAGCGCTCTCTGTAGAGCTCTCTCTAAATAATCCCGTTTTGCACAATGTGTATACACCGTGAATCATCACCAAACGTACTTCTGGTCCCCTGTTTTTTCAAAAGCACCTTATGGCCTACCACCCGCGGCCCTTGCTTGCCTAGCCTTCTCCACCTTTGCCTGGTTAGTCTTGGCCACAGCGTACACCACACCAGCGACACCACCAACAGCGATGGCCGAGATGTTACCAAAGTTGGCGGGGTCACCAAAGAACAAGATACCGCTCGCGGCGACAGGCAACTTGTTCAAAGCTCCGACCATACTGTATGTTGTGGAACCAGTGATACGAACACACCAGGCGGTAGAGTATGAAATGAAGACGGCAGCGGCGCCGGAAAAGGCCATGGCGGAGAGAAGGAGCACACGGTTGGAAGCAGGGAAGTTGAGGGCAAGAGATTCAGAACCCCAGTCTTCGATGACAAGAGAGAAGACGACAAGGATGGGGATGGAGAGAAGGTTGTTGTAATACATAGAGTCCCAGTCCTTGAAGCCAGTGACCTTGATTCGCTTTCGCATGAACAAAACCTGTTGGATTGTCAAATATATTGTCAGCTATGCATATCATTCCAAAACAGTGTACGTACGTAGGCAGCAGAGACGAAACAGTTGAGCGCCATCCAAATGTAACCAGCATTAAGGCCACCAATCGTAGATACGGGGCCAACAGTAATCTCGAGACCGGTAATAGGGTCAAGCTCAGGCTCCTTGTTCCACACAGAAGTGATATCGGACCAGGCGGCGATGATGGAAGAGCCAACCTGGGATATTATCAGCGACATGCCTAGACCTTACTCAATGTACTCACCATGAGAGCAAATGAACAGAGTGTGAGACCACTGACGGCACCGTTGAACATAAACACTTCTCCGTAGGCCTATAAAAGAGATTAGCTTTTAAGGCTTGAACCATGGTGTCGATACTGACAATGAGGATAATGGTCAAGTTCTTGAAGATACTACAAACGAGATCAGTCCAGTCCACATTTTCAAGATGGTCGGCCGGCTCACGTGTAGACGGGGATAGACAAGAATTGCTACATCTTTGTTAGCATCGATTGCAACTCAAAACCCCACTAAACTTACCAAAGCCTTTGAACCAGTGTAGATGACAGCCACCAACAATGTAGAAATGGGCCACCAGGCCTTGGCGTCATTCTTGTCAAAGTCACGGACTAGATAGAACCCAGCCTATCAGCCCGACTTGTTTACATGTAGCATGCCGATCGACTAACAAGAGATGAAACCCAGCTTCTTCACGGTAGTGACGGCCAAAACACAGACACTCGATTGGATAGCCAACAGCAAAAAGGTCATGGTGAAGTTCGCGCCGGACACGACGTACTGCGGATGTAATGATCAGCGTTGAAACGCGTCGCGCAGTCCGCAGCACCCGGAACAGACAGAACGGCTCACCTTGTTGACGACGGTCATCATGATACTGGCAGCACAGTACGAGAGGATGGGGAGGACTAGGACGCGTGGTCAGCACTTGTCTATCCTCAGCCCACGCCCATACGTGGCAGCGAGACGGGATATAGCGCATGGCAGGGCGCGTTCCCATGTCATCCGCCAATACATCTAGTCCAGTCGCCGTGTCCAGCTTGGTCTCTTCCTCCATACATGCGCAGTCAGTCAGAGGCCAGACTCACCCTGATCCTGTCCCGACGGCATAGCCTCCTTCTTGTCCCTCTCTTCCCTGTCTTTCCTCTCTCTGTCTCCCCGCTCGCCCATGTCCCTCAGGAGGGTGGAAGAGGCCTCGTCCTTGCCGTAGTCGAGGGAGGAGGGAGTGGCTGGGCGAGAGATGTTGGGTGTGGGCACGAAAGGTTTGGACATGGTGCCGGGATGGTTATTCCTGTGGGAAAAAAAGTTGAGATGCAAGAGAAAGTCGACGGGGGGCTTTCACGGCAAAGAGGCTAGCGCGCGATCAAGGGTCCAGCCCAGATTACCTTTTGGGTTTTGGGCATGTATTCCTGGATTCAGTTTGGTAGGCTCGGTATTACAGCCCACATTGCCCATTTTGGGCCACCGCATGTCGTCGTTTTGGGCAGGTCGTCGTTTTGGGCAGCTCCAGGCCTTCCCTGCCGATCGTCCGCCATGTTTCACGTTTTTAGACTCGCTTTCCTACTGCCATCCCACTTTCAGACCATATATCGGATCGATGCTCAATTCAATGTCCATAACAGCTATGTACAACATATATCATATGCAATCAAGCCACACCTCGGAACGTCACCTCACTCTTCGACGAAGCTAACCGCTCCCTCGATACATTACAAAGGCTCTTTTCCGGCTACTCTGTCAAAACTTTCTCGACCAATCTATTGATGGTCTCCCTCCTCTCAGTCAACTCAACACCATACTCCCTTTCCAGCTCTTTTCTCACTCCCTTCTTCGTCAACTTGTCCAGCTCTGCATTCGCACATATCTTTCTTATCGATCTCTCCAGCTGACTATCTGTTATCGCTTGCGCACCGAGGTAATCGACTGCGGGAGCGGTGAAGGAGTCTGAAGAAGGGTCGGGGAGATTGAATGCGTAGGAGCTTTGAGGTCGTGGAGGAGGTTGATATGGCTGGTGGAAGGATGATGTATCGTCCAACGAGGGTTGATGTGCCATATCCATACGGCTAGGCCTGAAATCCACCGCACTTCCACCGTATGGCCCTTGATAGGGACTCTGATAAGGGCTTTGGCGGAACTGGCTCATCTGATAACGCGAACTGACAGGAGACGTGCTCCGTGTCTGCACAGGGTGGACCGGTTGCTCATAACCATGACCGCCGTAGCTATACGTCGATTGGGCGCGCGGGTAGTCGTACGAATATTCGGCCTTTGGTGGCATGTACGATCCAGAGTGAACAGATTCTTGGTCCCAGAGTTCATTCCTTTGCAGGGTCAGCAACAACTACCTTCTTGCCTAATAGATGGTAATGAACTCACTCATATTCTTCCCAGCTTCTCAACGGAATAGAAGACGGGTCGAATTTACCTTCATCCTGACGAGAGCGTCAGCTGAGATGTCCATCTTGTAACGTCGTGAGACTGCAAAAGGCTTACATGGATGACAATTTTTTTGCCCTTATCACCGACGACTACGCAAATGGTTGTCAATTCTGGTTCTAAATTTACAAAGCCAAACGACTCACCCAGCCTCGTAGAACCCCAACTGAAGTCGTCCATTTTCCAGAAAGAATACAGCGGCAGCAAGAATGAGAAAACGGGAATGGCGCAGATATAGACTTTGAAACTTATCAGTAGTGTTCATTGTCTAGGAGAGATGGGCTACTCACAGATCATCCAAGCAATCATATCCCATCGCATACGGAAGATGAAGATCATCGCTTGTAGACCGTAGATGGCCGCGAGCATGACGATACTCAGAGTAGGGATTGACGAGCCATCGTGTACGATTAGATAAATCAAGTACACGATCTTCACTCTTGTCAGTTTATTCACATAGATCTAATGAAGCATGAGACTCACATAGGCAACAGTGACAGGTGCAATGATTGTTGACAACAAGTCAATAAAGACCACAAACCTCATCGAGAAACAACAGAATCCACATAATTGATCCAAAAAGACAAGTTCAGCAAGATTATGAACAGTGGAATTGATCCATCGACGCCTTTGACTCAATAAAACCTTGATTGAATCAGGAGCCACAGTCTTGGCATACGCATGTCGCACAAACTTGGTCTTGTAATCTTGGAAATGCTTGAGAACCAGGGTAGTCAGGTATCTATCCTCACCCAAGTGGAGGAGGTTCTTGAGATGCAACGTGTCGACCCGATTCTCAGAGTAGTCTTGGATGATACCATGGGAGATAAATAATGGCTTGTTCGTGTCTGGCGAACGGAGTCGGTACATGGAGAAACAACCGGGCAGACAAGTGATGGAACCAAAGAGACTTTCAAACGCTTTGGAGAGGTGATGTGAGATGAAATATTCGTAGACCTGTGGGATGTGTTAGGTGAATGGACCCGGGTTGATAAATGATACCTTACTTGGGACATTGTCACAATAGACTGCTTGGCGTTCGCAATGGACGTCTCTCCGCATACACCGATAATCTTCTTGTCGTGCCTCATTCTAGTGGCCGTTTCCATTAGTCAGAACTAGCAGGCATCACAAACATGCACTCACGCAGAAACAAGACGGTTCAATGACATTTCATCGACAGTCGTATCAGCGTCGACCATGAATAGGTACTCGTAGAAACTGGGATTGACACCAATTACGTTCTTGATCTGGTGATACATTTCAAGTTCCAGAGGATTCATCGGTGCGCTGAAGTGAACCTAGATACTCTCAGCTCGACTCCAAATGTTAGTTGGGGAAAGCTCACCTTGTTTAAAAAGTGCATCACGAGCATTTGTGAATCTCGTTTACCTCTGTTACCAGGCTTCTGCCTCTCATTCGGTTTGCCGACCTTGGCGATCACCAGGTACGGTACAACATGCCCGGCACATTCGTACAACCCCGCATAGACTTTACCCATATTATGCTGCTTTGCGCCCTCGCCAAGCGATTGGAAACTCAATGGCTCTGGGTCGTTGTTAACGTCAACACCAAGAATATCAAGCACGATAGCAGGGGTGGGTTTGTCATTACCGAAACCTTTGATGTTACCATCGCAGATGACGAGAATAAGTTTACGTTTATCATCGTACCTGAGCTTGCAGAGCGAGTCAATAGTACGTCGAAGAGACTCTTCGCCTTCGGTATAACAAGGTACTTGACAAATGACAAACTTGTCGTGGGATTCCGGTGCACGAACAGAGCCAAAGTGCAAAGCAGATAGAAACTTGAATCCAATAACTGCCACCATGACACAGCTCAGTGCGAGAAGGATGTAGGTCGAGAACTGACATTGGGCAGAATCTCGGGTGTCGAGTTTACCGAGGATGAACAGATTGCGTAGACACGTTTTCTGTCTGTCGACGACATCTGTGCCAATTGTTGAGCCAAGGTTGTCCAGAAGGGTAGTGATGTCCTTGCCAGAATTGTACTTGAACAATGATACGACTTGGTCGCTCATGAACTGACGATCAGCTTGGTCTTGGGCGGTAAGATTGACCCCATCGGGTGCTCTCAGCCCTCCGCCATTTTGCCGGATATAATTCGACATGTCGTATACTAAATTGTCATATATGGCGACAGCTTTGCCCTGCGCAGCCATTGTTTTCAAGTCCTTCTTTGTGTAGCCCATGAATCCAACGCGGAATCGGTGACGCATCATGATCATCATCTCAGCGTACCAATCCGGTCGAGAGTCATTGGTGTAAGCGCGGAAATCGTGATACTGCGAGTAAACGTCGGTGGTGTTGGTGCTGTCAAGGGTGACATACTGGCTGATGGAACCAGAAACACCTCCACAAAGCGCCGAGACTTGGACGGGAAAGAGCTCGCTCGCGTCCAAGCCACCGTACTGCATAATGCTTTTGGTGGGAACGACCGATACTGCTGTGAGATGAGTCGGTGCAAACTGAGACAAGTCAAACACCTCGCCGCGGATTGCCACAAAAGCATTGTTAGGGTCTAACGTGTAACTGTGACTAGCCAGCTCGCTCGCACTGTAGACATGTTGAGTGGGACATATGATAGGACCAAGAATCGCAATGACAAAGATGGCGCATCCGCAGATGAACCAGATGATCATGTTGATGGCGAGCTTTTCCCTCCATGCTTGTCGGATATCCTGTCTCTTCATTCCGGCAATTTTGGATAGCACAAAGCCAGGTATCCACCATGTGAGGATAGAACAAAGCCAAACCCATCGACGCCTTGCAATAGACTCGCGGTACACTTCAGTGGTCTCTCCCGCCTGAGGCTCGGTATCTAGGGGGTCCTTTTCGCTCTTGTGGATGGAGCTCGCCAAGAGATCACGAGAAGAAGCGTATCCTTCGATATCGGTGATTGATCTTCCTCCATAACTTATGTATGGCACGGGAGAGCTCTCATGGTCGTCAATTTCAAGTGAATTGTTGACGATGGGCCGAGCGTGTTCCATGAGCGGCAAGTTTGAAGATGAGTCCACAGGGCGGATAGAAGGATCTCTATACACATGTTCTTGTGAGTCGAAAGTTGCAGGCTGGTAGCGATGGGGGGAGAACGGATCGGTTTGCAGCTTTCTGTGGCCAAGATCCTCGTAGGCATGTTGTTCTCCGGGCTCTTTGGCCCGTAGTCGGTCCTCCAGGAAATGAAAGAGATTGTTCGAAAGGAATACCTGATTTATTATCAGCCCATGTGGTAATAGGCGGCTATTGTTGACTCACTCGCTGGAGTCCAATACCCATATCTGCATCATTCAAACTCATCAGTCGCTTTAGATCCCTTAGTCTCTCAACGTCGCCTGTTCCCTCTGGTATCCCTCGGTACACTAACTCTTCGTTGTACCTTTCGCAAGCCTCCTTATGTGGTAACCTCACTTCCCAAGACGTCTGAAGCTGTTGCGCCATCTCCACTAATCCAAAGCTTCTAACTTGTTGTTTCATACTTCGCAAGTCAAACTGAAATGGTAACTGACTGTCGTTGGGCCTGAGAGCGAATATGTACCAAGTCTGAGTTTGGTCAAACGATTTCAACAACGAATCAACTGCGGCCCAGTGTTGACCGGCAATGCAATGCAGTTCCTTCGGAGAAGATTCATCATTACCACCTCCTACTTGGAAGTCGCTAGCTTCTTCGCCTCCTTCCTCAGAGACAGGTACAAGTGACATCATCTTCTTACGTCGGGTTGACGGTGCTCGGACAGGTCGTACAGATTGTTGAGCGGCAACGATGGTAGAGTCGCTTCTAGGGTGAGTTTGCATGGCGATGTTTTTCATCCCAAATAAGCCCTTGATGAACGGGTTACTTGAGCCATGCCCTTCAGTAGTGGAGACCTGAGATCGTGAGGTAGTGTCGCCGCGGAGGAGTTGGATGATGTCAGTGCTTGTCTCGTTGGCGTTGCGTTCGAGGAAGTTGGATGTAGAGTATGTGACAGGACCGTCATAGTGATTGATGGTGAATGATGCTGAAGACCGATTTCCTTGAGGGGAGATGGACATAGAAGGATGGTTGTGGAACCTCTTGCCAAGGCTTTCAAGTAAGTTACTCTCCGAGCGCTTCTTCTGTGACAAGTCGTCAATAACACTTATCAATCCGCCTCGAGGGTTGGACAGCATCCCAAGGCACTCTGAATTGTCAAAATATGGCACTCGAGATATTAGCAGCCTCTCAGCCTCTGCTTCCTGCCTTGTCGTCTCGTGTATCCTGTGCAATACCCAGTTGTGCATTTTTTCAGCGGCAAAATTGAGACAAAATTGATCCACTGAGTTGAGAGACCCCATAGATCCAGAGTTACGCTGGATGCCAGGGAGGTCGACCAATGCGATAAAGGATCCGAAGCTGTCTTTACATAGCCTTGTATTGATATGCTCATTAAGCCACGAGAAGAGTAATGAATAGAGCGTTCGTGCAAGCTCGTCTCGGACTTGTTCTGCTTGTTCCGGCCCAAGGAACGTAGTGCAAACTTCCTTTCTGACGAGGATGGTTTTAAGAGAGAATATCTCGGCAAGGCTTTCAGAATGAACACCCAAAAATTCGGCCACGGTATCAAGAGTGTCCATGTTGATAACAGATGCACCTTCCTGTATACCATCGCTGGGCGAGAACCGGAGGTTACCTATGTGAAGAATGGACGCCAGAAGCTGGAAGATTTGGGCTATGAGCCGGCTTGAAATCCCGATCATCTTGAACGCTTGCCTGAGTTGGCTATAACGGTGGCGATCGTCCACGCCTACACGTCGAACTCGACAGTTGAGATAACGATAGTCTGAAACATCGCCAAGCTTCAGGAAGTTCCGCTCCTCTTCCGGTGCACCAGAGACAAGATAATAGAAGGCATGAAAGTTGCGCTCGCCGTTGATTGGAACTTGAGATACACGAGAACGTTCAAAGTAGTAAACGATCGTCTTCAAGCCCTCCAAACGACCTCTTTCGTTGAATTGTAATTCGGTATAGGTGCCGAAACGCGACGCCTCGTCATTGGACAGAGTATGGGCATTTCCAAAGCATTTGAGGATGAACTTTGTCTTCGTGAGCTCGTGCAGGTGAAATGATCTGTAGGACATACCTCGGCGCTGGAGACCTGTAGTCCTATTTTTGACCCTTTTTTCCCAGGGTTGGCGAGGCTGACCTGAGTGATAGCTTCGATAGCCAATCTCTTCAATTCACTCTTGCCAGAACCAGTAGGCCCACTGCACTGTATTAGTGGTACATCCGAATCGACAGCATCGCAGTACTTCACCTGGCAATTATCACCTGATCTTGCCCGGTCCTTCTCATATTATAGTATGCGCCCAGCGCCAACTGAAACACATGCGGTTCTTCCAGCTTCTTCTTCCACCACCCTTGCTCATTCCTGCTTCCTCCTTCCTCGTTATTGCATTGGTAATACTCTTCAACATAGCGCAGTAGCGACTCTTCACCGTCAATTGGGAGATAGGAATAAGGGCTGAGAAAAACAAGAGCTGCTGGTGAAAGAGAAGTGTATGGTTTATGAGCGAGATAGCGCTCCTGGAGGGTTACTAGGACTGTATCCTCTGTGACGGCGAGCGAGCTGGTGCATGGGTCAGTCTGAGCGGAGAAGAATGAGATGTTGTTTGGAGACGCACGAAAGATCAGTGACGCCCTGGAAGCGCGATGGTGGAGGTTGTTGTGCCATTTCTGGGCAGATATGCTCTGCTCTTTCTTCCTTCCCTGTCTTCTTCCTGTGGTGACGAGAGTGTTGCGAGGACGAGTGGAAATAATAAGGAATGCTGTATTGGCGGAGAAACTACAAAGGACTCACAGAACTGTCCTTCTACTCCCTCGAGGCGGTGGCCCGTGCGCAAAGGGCGGCAAGGGACCAGGGGCGGTGCGAAAGAAGTGTGTGCTCTTTCTTTCCCGCCCAACCTTATAATACGTAACCCAATCTCAGAAATTGTTATATGTCTCATACAAATAAGTATACTACATCCCATGCTATGCACATAGTGTCTATTCCAGATGATGATGCAAGTGCCAACTTTAATGATTCTAATTGCTTCTTCTCGCTGCTCGTCACTGCCTACTTCAACTCTCCGCTCACTTGACACTCGGCCCTGCTCCTGATCCCGATCCTGAGCCTCCAGGAGTCGATGGTGCGGATGGAGTTGCTGATTTAACCGTGTTGACATTTAACACTTTTGCAAGTCCTAATAACTGAGGTTTTGAACACATCGCAAGGTTTCTACCATTTTGGGTCAATTAGACACGTCTTGGCAAAAAAAGCATATAAAAGTCACAACGCACATTTGTACTACTACACTTTTCTTATCATCAAGTGATTTAATAATTATTCCAGGTGGTTTTGGTGCACCTGGTGCCGTATTAGGGGGGACAGCAATCAAACCAATGGCAACTAGTTGCGGTATTAATGATCTGCCATGGATATCAGCGCTTTCCCATCCTACTAATTGAATTGCCAAACATACAAGTTGACGGTTATAGATACAGGACCCTGTGGAGGAGGATTTGGGGGTCTGACAGGCGTGCTTGTACCAGATCCATTCACCATTTGACCCGGCGGTCTACCGGCACCAATACCACTAGCAGCACCAGATTGAGGTGTGCCGGGCACAACCGGCGTATTGACTCCTGAGGTAGTCGGCGTGCCAGATGGTCCTGCGCGCGCTGGAAAGCTACCAGGAGGTGGTCCTGAGATTTTACTCATAGCGGGCGGCCGGCCTCTTCCTCGTTTGGGTGGCGATCCTATTCTGGTGGGAGTACCGACTGGACTAGGTCCAGATAATTGGGAGCTAGGCGTCGCTGCTCTTGATGATGCTTGATTTGAATTCTGCGCTTGAGCCTGTGCCACAAGCTGCTGCCGCGCTGCCTGCTGCATTGCCATAGCTGCCACCGCTTTTCTGCCTTCTTCTTCCATCCTCTCTTTCCTCTTCTCCTCTGCTATCTTCTTCTGTTCTTGCTCTATAGCACTCAGCTCGGCTCTCGCGGTCCTTAGTTTTGTTTGAAGGGAAGTGAGCTCTTCGCGTTCGTTGGTAGTGGACGACTGGAAGAAAGAGATAGTTGATGGTAGCGGTGACAGACGCTAATCAACGTCACTGAAGTCAGCCAAGCCTCGTCTGAGAGTAAGGCAACCTACATCATCTTCTCGCCGACGAGCTTTAGCAAACCGTTCTTTTAATCCTTTTATTTTGTCCAGGATATCTTCCGCTTCTTTTGTTTCTGCAATCCATGCCATTAGCTTTATACCACCTTATCATTGCCCATAGTCCCCAGAAATACGCACCTTTCGCAACATCTGCCTTTTCCCATGTATCCAACTCTTCATCGTACACTTGCCACACATGATACGGTAGTAACCGTTGCACTGCATCCTCATAGGACGAAAACGCAGTCGGTGGTGGTGGATAGAGAGTGGCTTCTTGGTCCATTGCCAAAGCCAGTTGCAACCTGTCATTATTTAGTTCGGTCCATCCAAAAACCACAAAGGGAGCTCACGATAAGGAGTCCTGTTCCATGATATCTTGCTCTTCCTTTGTAAAGCCCATCATACCCCACTTCCTCTTCCTACCTGCCAACTGAACCTCCCAACTAGGGCCAGTGCTAGAGTCCGCAGCTGCCTGGTCTTCTACTTCTCGTGCAGTAGCTGGTGTTTGGGGTGTTGCTCCTGGGGTTCCAGCTTTTGAGGGTAAGGGCGTGGTCGAGGGGCCGGCGCCAGGAGTAGAAGTCCTAGAGTTATCCACCCCAATCACTGCTCCACTGGGACCAACCCCACCAGTGACATCTCTCCGCTGACCACCGACACCCTGATCAGAGGTTATGTTTCCGCCACCATTGATGATACCTTCTCCAGAAGATGATTGTGTCGGTTTGGGGTTGATTTCCATTCGGAAATTGAATTTGTTTACGCTGTGCGCTCTCAATGGTCGTGCCGAGTGGACTTCCTCCACCCTCACTAAT
Source organism: Cryptococcus deneoformans B-3501A (assembly GCF_000149385.1). NCBI lineage: Eukaryota > Fungi > Basidiomycota > Tremellomycetes > Tremellales > Cryptococcaceae > Cryptococcus > Cryptococcus deneoformans. The sequence continues at coordinate 937,047 of NC_009182.1, forward strand.
TGTTTGCCCCCATAACAAAACCATAGCAAAGCGGCGTTCCCCGGAGTTACATACTCTGCCTGGGTGTGGCACCAGCACCCATTATAGCTTCAATAACGATACATGTATGCATATTCATGGCAATTTTAAAGCGTAGCAAAATACGCTATATGATATAACCCATCTACATTGTAATATACTGATGGACGATTGACAATTATTAACGGCCATCTTTAAGCCAAACCCAGGGCTTTGCGCTTGTCCTTGATAGCCTCTGCCAACCTCTGGAAACCCAAATCCGACTCCTCTCCAAGGTCAACGATAGAGAAGGATACCCGAACATGAGAGCTCTTCCTTCCAGTGGGGTAGAAACTATGCACAAAGTCAGCCTTGTAAAGTTTATAAAGGCAAAACAATACGATACTCACGCCATCCCAGGAACACCCAACACACCCTTGGCCAGAGCCTCGTGTCTGATCAATTCATAGGAATCCTCGATACCAGCGGGTCTAAGATCGATCCAGAGGAACATACCAGCCACAGGAGAGACCCAAGACGCCAAACCGTCGAGGTACTTGTGCGCGGTGGCTTCGAATTGAGCTCGACGCTCGGCGTAGAGCTTGGCGACTGCACGGCCGTGGGCGAGGAAACCCTCAATGCCCCCTACATCAGAATGTTAGACATGCAAAAAAAGGCAAAAAGAATACGATATACAGTACTGCATGAGGCGAAGGGCGACACCTTGGGAGACAGCACTGGTGTGCAAATTGGCACCAGCAGTGCTCACATCGATAGCGTGAAGGATTTCCTTAGGGCCGGTAGCAAAGCCCTATGGTATACGTCAGCGAGTTGCTTCTGTGGGATGCGCACGATGACGTACCAATCGCATACCGGCGGAGAGAAGTTTAGAGAAAGAGTCGAATCGAACGACATGACCTCCCTCTGGGTAGACTTGCTTTTCAAGGGCGAAGTAACTGGGAATGAGCTTTTCAGCGAGGTAATCTATTGGACGTCAGTGATTATTTGTAGCCATGAGACTGTTGGCTCACAGTAAGGATCGTCTGCATATGCGAATCAGCATAAGATCGAATTTCTTTTACTGAAAACCACTCACCCTCAAAGATTAAAACGCCGTACTTCTTGCACACCTTCAAAACCTCCAACTTTCTCTCCTTGGGCGCGGAGCATCCAGAAGGGTTGGATCCAATAGGAGAGGTGTAAAGCACCCTAGGCCTCTTTTTGTCTGCAGGCCATTCGCTCAAGACCTTTTCCAGGTTCTCAGCCGATAGGCCTTGGTCATCGACATCAACCTCGACTGACTCCGCTTTCAGAACTCTCATGACAGGGAGAACGCCTGGGTACATAGGGGTCTCAAGCAATACGGGATCTCCAGGGTTGAGTACGGCCTGGAATCCCTTGAACATCAAGTCCTGACTACCGCTTCCGATAGAAATATCGTAATCACCTCTTGGTCGCTCGTGCACATGGGCTTGCAAGTCAGCAAGCCATTCACGAAGCTTGGGAATACCGGAAGAAGGCGCATATTGGAGGGCAATAGCAAGGTCAGGGTCCTCAATGGTGATGGAAACGGGCATGTTGTTGGAGGACTCTGGAAGGCCAAGAGGGGGCTTGAGGTTGAGGGTGATGGAGTTGAATGGGAAGGTGTCAGGGTTAGGTCGGCCGGCACTAAGGCGTGTTAGTAATAGAATTCGTGGGAGAAGGATGGGCATACAGCTATTCTAGGTAAGCGCGTGCTTCAAAAGATCAAGATTTAACTTACGAAGGAGACAATGCCAGGCCCCTCGCAAGCCATCAAACCACGAACTATGAAAAACATCAGCTCTATCTATCCCCCCGTGCGAGTACCCCGATTTATCACACTCACTTCCATCAATCTCAGTAACCTTGGCCCTGTCGCTGAGGTAGTTTCGAGGGTTGTACTTGCCGGATGTGCCGTTGGCCTTGGTTCCCGGGGCCTGAACCTGGGTGACTGTTTCTGTGGAGATGGTAGCAGCGGTCATATTGCCTGTTAATGGATGGATGTATACGACGGGAAGGTGAGGAATGGCGTAAAGGTATATATATAGGGTGTGATATGGGCGCTGTGAAGATTGACGGCCGGATCTTGAGTCGACGCAATTAAACGACCGAGATGGATAAGATGGCCCGGAGTCGTCGAGCGGGGATCTACTCAGCTACTAACCGGTTGGCGCGCGATAACAACTTTTTCATTCGGTCATGTCCGATTCACCGCATGCTGCGCTCCAGACCGGCCGACCAGTCGTACTACAGAAGAAGAGCTGCCAGCTCTCTTGTACCCATATTTAATAGCGATGCCATAAATGGAAACGAATAATAAATGTCGATGCATTCCTAGCTAATGTTACACCAGTCAAATCCGTCCAAGGAAAATGCTCTGCCTAAGACAACGAAGTACAACAGAGTAGGAGTAAAAAGTAGCCGCGCGCATCCGTGTCGGCGTTTCGGGAGTATTCAATCAAGTCATGGGTTACTCTGTTTTATCTGCCCACTTTTTCCCAGCCACATGTTTTGTTGCTGAATACTCCAAGTCTGGAAAGCATTTTACTACGGGTTTGCCAGTTCGTGCCTTTTGCGGTTCGGCTTTTTGCGTGAAATTGAGACATCATGCCCGGTTGCGTATACGGAACTGATCCTCTTCCCTCATGGTCCATCTTATCATACCGCATTAGGCCCAGTACCGCCGCCCATCGCCTTCCCTTGCCAAAACCCCTTCTTCACACCCTGTCTCTTCTTTCGCTTCATCAACCAGTATATCAAGAGCCCTATTATGATAACGCCCGCCACAGCACCTTTTACTCATCAGCATCTCCCACAAACCTTCTGCAGAAAAGGCTCACCTCCGATGATTGCCCCTTCATTCGCTGCTCTCCCAGATTGACATCCTGCGGAATCGAGACCTTGATTTATACATGTGCTGACAGTGTCCGCCACTCCATTACTACTGTTGTTTCCTGATGTTGTTGAAGTCGCCGCTGCAGCTACCGATGTCTCTGCAGCTTTGGAAGTTTGAGCGGCGGCTGCAGAAGTCTCTTTACCACTGTCATCATCTTCAGATGCTCTGGGCGTAGCTGCTGCCTTTGTGGATGCCTTAATGGTTTCCGCAGCCGCAGAAGCAGCCACAGAAGTTTGTTGAGAGACGGGAGAGATAGTGTCGTTGTCACTGTCTAGAAAACTCATGGTTACCCATAAGAAAAATGGTCCTTGCCAAGTCGTTATAGCTTTTGTCCTACAAAAGGTCGACTCTGTTTGTCCTGTGTTTGTCGTTTGCCATCAGTGTCGAAGTCTTTGAAAGATTGTCAATCAAACTTGATATTAATGTGGAACATCGATGATCCACCTGGTTCAATTTTAGTTGAGCCTATCTCAAAGTTCAACATGCCCCTCCTTTCCTTTTAGTCTGACGCCTCTTACTTGTTTGGACTTAGTATGGCAGGCGAACTTGAAAGGACCATCGTACACTCCCTTATGGTCTCTTGTTATTATTGCAATTATGCATATCTGTAGACTATTAAACAGGCTCTACCTGTCATTTGTTAGCAAAAACGTTGGGAATGCAGTGTAAATGACATACCGTGGTACAGCAGTAGTGTTCATTCCAACCCCATTCTCCATCGCACATATTCCTCCTTCAGCATTCCTCCCCATCGCCCATCGACTACGCCTACTTCTCCTACAGCGTGCAACTCACAGCCCTTCTTTGGGTCAAATGCCAATCGCCACACGACGGCTGGCGGTAACTCTCCAGCTTCCTTTACAGCTTGTCTATTGCCGCGTATATGGGGATAGGTGACGAGCGGATCGGTCGGTAAGACATTCTTTGTCAAGAAAGAGCAGACCGAATGTAGTGATTGGAGGCAGCGGTTAGGTGACCATGATGGTTTGTTGAGCACCTCAACTCTGGAAAAAACATAAGTCTGGTGAATCTCACGGTAAGAAGAGAGATATACAGATACGGAATCTTTGCAGTATCGAACGTTGTTTGGGAGCGAAGGATCCCATCGTCATCTCTGAAGCCTACGACGACTTCCTAAGGCTCTATCAGTGACATGGCCTGAGTTTACGCATGGAATGGCATACAGGTATCCCCAGTAACCAGCTCTGTGCCCAATGTTTCAACAGCTTTTTATGAAACATGGCTTCGTGTCCAGGATGTTGTATGACTTTATTAGTCTTGAGTTCCATGCAGCCTGATAAGCCAGGGTTTGGAGATCCAGGCTCAGCTGTCATTTGGTCAATTGACGAGCAACTATCGACCACAATAATAATGATATTTGCCCTCACCTTTAACGCAGTCGACTTCCCCTGCAATGCAGAGCGGGATTTCTCCTATCGCGGAGCGTACCACACTGAGCAGATGTATTAGTGCTGCATACATACACATGGTCCTTCGTCGTACTTAGCCCACTACGATGGTTTAGCATCTTTCGAGGAGACTTCGGCTTGTTCCACTCACTTGTACGTTGGTATTGACATCACCTCCCCACCCTTCCGGTCCATTTCCTGGACGTCCCTCCTGCGGTATAGTGGAGAATGACTCGTATGCGTATCCCATATAGCCTTGCTTCTCCCAAGCTGACTGCTCTCGTTTCCTTCATCCAGCCGATTAGCTGCTATTCATAGTATATGTGTATAGCTAACCTACCGTTTGGCTTTTTCCTCTGGCGGATCCCACAATTCAAGATAGACAGAACCGTCGAGGGCTATAGCTGTCATCTCCCATGGGTCTCTTGTCTCATATGGCATGGTAATGAGCCTGGACATTGTCAACATGGATAACACTTGGAGTGTATTCATTAACCTACCTAGTCAACATTCCTCTCCACGTGATGATCCCTCCTTTTCTTTCACCCTTCCTCCCCCTTGTAATAAGCCATTCCAGACTCTCTACCAGCCCATCCAAATGTTCTTCCTCGTCTTCTCTCTCTATCCGTCTTTCAAATCCTTCCGTGAGATTGCATCCGATCGGGGCTAGAGAGTAGTAGGCCATGGAAGCGTCATCGTGGGATATGGCCCTAGTGGGCAGATGGGAGTAGGTGTGGATCAGATGAGGAAGGCGGTAGGAAGGCACAGGGTCCGCTGGATTGGGCCTTAGTAAGGGGATTGAGTGGGGCATGGAAATCCAACTAATGCCCGACTTTGTACATGGATGACTTTTTTCTTTTCAACACTTGTTTTGAACACGACGTCTTGACTTTCCGCCGGAAGCTGGAGTTGCCGGAGAAGTCGCGCACAGTCCCTCCCAAAGACGATCTTCGGGTCGTTCATCTTATCTTATCGCCTCTAAACTTTCAAATTCCAGCAACCATGCCCCGTTTTCCATTGTGGCTCCTTCCCTTAACCATCCCGATATTATACCTCCTCAAGTCACGCCCACTCCCCTCTCGGGAAACAGTCATCCCTCCAGACGAAGAACGCGTTCTGCTCCTCGGTGCATCTTCTGGTGTCGGCAAGGATCTTGCTTTGGCATATACAAGGCGTGGTGCAAAGGTTTGCTTGGTAGCAAGGAGGGCGAAAGTTCTCGAAGAGGTTAAGAAACAATGTGAAGAGGAGGCCGCAAAGGCTGGGAAGAAGGCGGAGGTGTTGGTCTTTAGTGGAGATATGACCAAGGTCGCCGATTTGGTCAGTGCTCGAGAAATGATTGTAAAAGGCAAGTATGTCTTTGGTTCCAGTGATCCCCTGAAAGACTGACGCAATTGTAAGCCTGGTCTGGAGTCGACACTGTGCACATCCTTGCTGGTCTTCCATCAACTTCACTTCTTATGGATCTTGCCGGAGTTTCCCTTGACCGCTCTAGTCCATCTACAGCCTCCCCGTCCGGCGCACCCCTCGCATTCAGCTCTAAAGATGAATCAACAAGCTCAGGCCCAACCCTTGAGGGGCTGGAAAGAGTCGAGAAGGAGGCCAGGGCCGTCGCCGAAGTCAACTATTTAGGAACTGTGCTCGCTTTAAGCTGCTTCGTATGAAACCCTTTCTGGTGGTGTAGATGTAGTACTGATCAGATACATAGCTTCCTTTACTTGCGTCTAGCTCTCGCTCTCCTGCTTTGCACCATCTCTCTTCAGTAGCTGCGACTGTTCCCGCACCTCACCGAGTGATTTACGCCGCTACGAAGTCCGCGGGTCTCATGGCAGTAGAGAGCTGTAGAGTGGAATGTGAGGGTTGTGGTGTTAGGTTTTTCTGTAAGTCGTACATTCAGTCCATGGGATTAAGCTTATGTCGTCCAGCTCTCTGCCCGGGAACGATCGATAATGAGTTCAGGCTCAAGACTGCTGTATCGCAGACAGGCGGTAGGGACGAAACAAAACTCCCTATCAAACACGCTTGGGAGGGCCTGCTCTTGCAGCAGGAAGCCGGTGAGTTTATAAGCCACTCTATCGCTCATAGTTGACTGTATTCTGACAATATGCAGTAACGAAAACCATCCTTCACCACTTGTCATTATCTCCGAAACCGCAGCCTCTCATTCCTTACCCGCCATTCAACTTCTTCCGCGCTTTGGATGCTCCTCCGAAGCACCTTGTGCACATGCCATTGATGTATAGGTTTGCGATGTTCGTGAGGGACACGCCTTTGGGATGGGGCTACATTGAGCCTGCGGCCAGAAGAAAGTACGGCTTGATTGGGAGGGCATAGGTCTCGCTACCGGGGTTTTTGTAGTCACAAAGGGTGATTCATGTATATAATTTTGGTCGTTGCGGAGCTGTGGTCTGTCCCCAGCTGGCCTTCTCTCTTGCTCTTTCCCCATGCCATTCCTTCCGTCCTTGCTTTATTCTTCTGTTGTGTCCCGAGGGCCTTGCTGTTTACGTAAGAATCTCACGTGGCTGATGTCACCGTTTATGCGTCTGGGAGCACCTGTCGGTGTCTTGGGAGACACGTTGGGTGTTCAACAGACGCATCTTCTTTCTTGGTCACTTCCAGCAGCAGAAAGTGCCCGGCACGCACCCAGCCATCTTATAGTTGCTCCATCGAAAAGCCCTGACAAAAACATCCCTGACATCTGCAGTCATCTTCGACCTGCCCCTGATGTCTCCATATCGGCTGATCGAGTATGATGTCGGCCGTAAGCTACTGCTTCATTGTTTGTACCAACAACTCATTAATCCTTTACAGAACCATTATACGGTGTCGGCTTCTCGAACTCGGTTTCTCATCCTCACCGTGTAGCTCTTACATCTCTCGTAACTGGTCCAACCAACAAGCTCTATATTGCCGACTTGTCCCACCCACCAGACACCCAGCCATCATCTCCATACTATCCACAAGCCAACAACGGTTCATCGGGCCCGTCACATCCGCCACCGGCTTACAGGCAACTAACAAGTACTAATATTAACTTACCGGCTACAAAAGTCGGGTGGGAGCCCGAAGGATCGGTCAGAGTAGATCAAGGTGGACGTGGGGAACTGGTAGCAACTACCGGTGAATCTCTACATTTATGGGAAGTAGCCAAGGGATGGACAGAAGGAAGCGGGCATGTGGGTCACAATGGCTGGGGAAATGAGCGATACACCTTGAAGAGCCGTAGTATATTAAGCAACGTAGGTCGCACAGCCTCTCACATCACCAGTCATTCGGGTCTTAGCTAACGCCATGCTGAGAAGACTAAGGGTGCTCATGGTAGCCTGCCTCCTGTCACATCTTTCAGCTGGAATAACAAGTCTCCAAATAAAATCGTCACCTGCTCGATAGACACCACTGCGACACTATGGGACATCAACACTGCTCAGGCAATGACGCAACTTATTGCGCATGATCGCGCAGTCTATGACCTGTATGTGCTTTTCCGATATCCGGACAAGCAATGTGCTTACACGAACAAGCTGTTGGCTCCCAGATTCCTCAGACATCTTTGTCTCTGTGGGCGCTGACGGTTCCCTTCGCGCTTTTGATCTCCGCCAACTTGAGCATTCAACCATCTTATATGAATCATCCCGTGATGCACCATTAGCGAGGATAGCGTTCAGTAAGAAAGAACAGTAAGTTCCATTTCCGATCTGGAAAATTTTAAAAGCTTACTTAAATCTACAGACACATGCTTGCGTGTTTTGGTCTCGACGACTCCAAAATCCTCATTCTCGACATGCGAAGCCCCGGCAAGCCGGTTGCAGAGCTTATAGGCCACCAAGCTCCATTAGGAGCCATTGCTTGGGGATCAGGAGGTACGCGTGGTCGACGGGAATCGACCGGTGGTGGTTGGCTGGCAAGTTGTGGTAAGTTGTGTAGTTTCGTTGCGCACAAGAGAATAAACTGAAGTACGGAATAGGCGATGACTCTCAACTATTACTATACGACTTGACTGCGCCTCTTCCTACGTCTCGTTCATCTTCGCGATCCAACTTTCGCAACTCTAACGCTACTTCACCCTATGTTTTTTCTCCTTCTGCTACACCCTCTTCTCAACGTACGCCGTCACCTGCAGACGCCGTAGAGATGATGCCAGCTAAGGGCTGGACTGCGAGGGGAGAGATCAACAATCTTGCCTTCACCAATGATGGTGACTGGGTTGGTTGCGTTACCGGCACCACGTTGAAAGTGTTGCATGTTTGAAAGAAGGAGAAAGAAGAGTAACGATTACACGAGATAGATAGCATGAGTAAATGAGTGATACCCCCGCATAGTTGTATATTGTTATATTGTTATGCATTCAACCAAAAAGGTTCCTGATGAAATCTGCTGCATGCCCATGTCCAATGGGACAAAAAACAATGGCGTTATAGCCGGGTATATATCCCCAAAAAGAACAAAACCATGACCTATTCGTAAACACCTGTCATCTACAATGCCGAAAATTAGACAGTAACAAATTGCAATCTGGAGCCGTTGGCGGTACGCATCAACACGTCCATGTTCTCGTACTGTACAACCGGCGTCAGCTTGATAGAACTGAAAAAGCATCGATAGAAACTTACTTCGAGGATAGTCTCCATTAACTGCATCTCCGTGAAACCCTTGGCAATAACCCTGTTCCTCACATCCATCATCGCCAATTCTCCCATTTCTTCGTCATCGTCCTCATCCGCAGCCCTCTGTGCCATGTCCTTGATAATCCTGAAGATCTTACTTGTGCTTGTCTGATCTTCGCCATTCCTCTGTTGAGAGTGTTCGTACAAGCTCGCCTTGGAGACATCCATCAATCGGAGAGCTTCGTCCACATCGCCTTGCTGGACAATATCGTCATGTCGCAGACGAGCAAGCGCCTGTGACAGACGTAAGACGGCAAGAAGGGTACGGGCAGAAACATAAGAGTGAGACTTCTCCTCTGCTTCATCTTCTTGTTGTTGTTTGCGCATCTGTACGTAGCTGGAAACAATGTATTCTGACAAGGCCTGAGGAACACGAGGTTCAATCTTTCGGCACTCGGCAATGTAGTGTCTCATCAATGTAGGCTCGACGGGCTCAAAGTCGAGTTCAGGGTGGGTGTTGTGCATGTGGACAAAGCATACGTGTTGGGCTAATCGCTCATCATCTTCCCTTGTAGGAGAATCAAGGATAAGGAAGAGAACGTCGAAACGAGACAAGAGAGCTGCAGGAAGATTAATGTTCTCAACCGGAGAGATTTTGGGATTGTATCGTCCGTAAAGGGGGTTCGCGGCGGCAAGGATGGAAGTACGCGCGTTAAGGGTGGTGGTGATACCAGCCTTGGAAATGGAGATGGTTTGTTGTTCCATGACTTCGTGAATGGCGGTACGGTCAGATTCCTCCATCTTGTCAAATTCATCGATACAGCAGATACCGTTGTCGGCGAGAACAAGAGCACCTCCCTCTGCATCACTGTCAGCCAGATTCCTTTTTCCTAGTGTGAACTTACCCAACACCATCTCGTCAGTAACAGGATCCCTCATAACCGCGGCTGTCAAACCGACGCCACTGGAACCCCTACCGGTAGTGTAAACACCTCTAGGGGCCACCTTTGTGATATATTTGAGTAATTGAGATTTGGCAACACCAGGGTCACCCATCAGACAAACATTAATATCACCTCTGATCTTCATGCCGTCCTTCCTCGAGTTTGTAACACCACCGACAAGCAAAAGCAACAATGCTTTTTTAACGTCTTCGTGACCGTAAATCTCGGGCGCGATAGAGTTGGCAAGTCGCGCGTAGAGGGCAGGATCGGACTTGAGGTCAGCGATAGCCTCCTGGATTTCGGGGGTAGACTCCATGGCATGGTATTGCTTTTTGAGCTGGTGAACATGCATTGCTTCGAGGAAAGTGTCTTGCAAAAGACCTGCTCGGAGAGCTCGCATACCGGTGTAAGGAGTTGGGATGAAGATACCTCCAATGTGCACGACGTCTCCAGGGTTGACAGATCGAGTAAGAGCACCGTACAGATGGATAGTCATCGACCGAGGGATGTGACCCACAGGAACCTGGTCGGCCATTTCTTGGATTTTGACCTCTTGGAAGGGCCTGAATCGACTAGCTCGAGTTTGCATGTGCAATTGACCGTTGGTTTGATTCCTGACACAGACGTCAGAGGGGCAAACAGTGAGAGGGGCGAAATGTTTTTGGGTGATCTCTTGGAAGATTTCGTTACCACACGAGTCACAGGTGTAGGCGTTGACGATGAGGAGGGGCTTGACTTCAGAAACACGGGTAACGATACCTCGCACGGTGATGAGCTTGCCGAGATGGGCACCTCGAACTGCTCGAACAGCAAGGACGTCGTCAGATCGAAGCGGGCGGAAGTATACATTGCTGTTCCCGTTAGGACGTTTCCTTATCAGCTTAGAGCAAGTGCTTACTATCTTCTCATCAGCTCTGGTGGGAACATTCCGGCGTCTGCATTCCTTTCTCCCGCCTCAACTTGAGCGTTCATTTCCCTTCGTTGCTGCATAATCAAGTCGAGCACATCATCGGTATAGTCGACCTCGTTGTCCGGCGGAGGCATGATTTTGTCGATCACGTCCGAGAAGAGCTGAATGTAGCGACGCGTGTTGTTTTGGATGTTGTGAAGGAGTGAGAGGTCATTACTGTGCTATTGGGTTACGATACCCGTCAGTATGGATTCGATCTTTTCACAGTAGGTCATCACGTTTACCTACCCTCTTGAGATCCTTTAGATCAATGACAATATCCTCTCGTCTTCTGTTGGCAACCTCTCTCAACATCCTCAAATACTTGAACTTTGTCCTTCCAGCGCCTTGAACGTTCAGCCCGCCCATCCCATCGGCCAAATCATCCTCATCTTCAGAAGCGTCCTCGGCAGCTGAGTCGTCATCCGCGGGGAGTGCGCTTTGATCGCGACGCGGTCGAGGTCCAGCGACATATCTCGCAAGGAAGTCTTCAATCTTGGCTGTGGACGCGTCAGTAAACTGCTTGAGGACCGTACAGAGCCAGCTGAACTCACCAGATTCTTCCTCATAGTTGATCTACACCATTTAAAAACATATCAGCGATGATGCGTTCTATGCACATCAACAGCGACGCGACATACCTGCACGTTGGCTACGGGCATAACACTGGCACCGGCATCATTGGTCGCCATCTTGGTAACCGATTTTCTCGCTTCAAAAGGTGTTTATAGGATGGATACGGTCGCTCTGGCCGGTTTTGACGTCGTAAACCAGCCGCTGTGCTGTGGATGCTTGGGCGTGTGGGATGAAAAGTGAAGAGGAGAAGAAGATATGGGCAATAACGAAATGGTACTATCGGAGTGCAACACGCGAAAATCAGGGTAAGGCGCGTTTTCTCGCGTTTGTGGCGGAGAATAATCTCGAGCTGCCCCTTTTAACCTAGAGCTGCTCTATGGTACAGTATATAACAATATATATCCTCTAATTGATCAACTTGTATAGAAATCCACTATGCGCATATGCATTATCTTCATTACGAGCCGCAGATTAACACCGTCTACAACATTCGTTTTATCTAGTCACCAATTTACGACGCCGCCTTCAAGGAAAGCGCAGCAACATCGGGCATATCCTCGCTCCTTTCAATAAGTTTGGTTACCTTGCCAATAGCAACAGTTTTACCTAGGGCGATGTCAGTCAATAATTGAGATAATCCTGACTGAACGGCGAGACTCACCTTCGTCACGCAAAGTGAATCGACCAAGCATCTTATAGTCCTCGAATCGTTCAATACAGATAGGGGCAGAAGTCTCAATGAGGGCAGAGACCAGCATACCAGCCTTAGCGAACTGAGGGGGCTTCTTGGACTTTCTCCTAGTCTTTTTCTCGTAGTAATGGAGGAATGACTGTAATTATTGTCAACAATGTTAAATGTTATTTGTACATTATTGAGATCTACTTACAGTAACGGAAACTTCCTCAGCAAGGGTGTGGACGTGCAAGACACAGCTGTAACCGGGACAGATAATGTTCTTGGTGTCAATGAAACTAATGTCTGCCTTGAAGGCAGTGACAGCCTTGACGGGCTTTTGAACAGAGGTAAGGACGAAACCGGGGGTAATGTCTCGGTCAGAAACACCAGAGATTCGCATTCGGATATTGTCACCACAGAATGCCATGTCCATGTCCTCTGATTGTTCAGAGAAGATACCAGTGACTTCAACAGTGTGCTAAGGGAATCCGTAGTTAGTGTACGCACATAGGCGATTGCAGATACGTTTAGATTTACCTTGTTGGGCATCATAAGCAAAGTGTCGCCCTTCTTGACGTGGCCGGATTCAATCTTGCCCATAACCATGGTACCCAACTCGTTGTATTTTTCAGAGATGGGAAGCATGAAGGGAGCATTAATGTTTCGGTCCATAATTTCCATGTTGTCAAGATGCTCCAAAAGCGAAGGGCCGCTACAAAATGTCAGTGGAACCAAAACGTGAAAGGATAAATCACAACTTACTCCCACCAAGGAGCAATCTTTTTGTCAACTCGGTCCTTCATGTTCTCACCAATCTGGGCGGAAACGGGAATAAAAGTGATGTCGGTCTTGGGGTTGAAACCAACCGCCTTGAGGAAAGGAGTGATTTTAGTGGTAATCTCATCGTACCGTCCCTTGTCCCATTGCACAGTAGTGTCATCCATCTTATTGACGACGACGATAAGCTTGTTGATACCGTTGTTCTTGATAAGCATAGCGTGCTCTCTGGTCTGACCCTCACGTTCGAAACCGGTCTCAAACTCGCCCTTTCGCGCGGACAACACCTGTGGATAATTTAGCATTGTGGTCCATTGAAGATGAAAAGAGCAGCTTACAAGCAAAGCAACGTCGGCCTGGGCGGCACCGGAGATCATACTGGGCACATAGGTTTTGTGACCGGGAGCGTCCAAGATGGTATACCTTCGTTTTTCACTCTCAAAATACGCCCTGCCGACCTCAACGGTCTTACCCTTCGCTCGCTCCTCCTTACCACTGTCCAAAGCCCACGACAGGTACCAGGTCTCCCTACCGGCAGCTTTGGCCTCCTGCTCATACTTTTCCATGGTTCGCTTGTCAACAGCACCAGTCAAGTAGAGTAACTGACCACCCATAGTAGACTTGCCCGCATCGACGTGACCAGTGAAAATGATGTTTAGGTGAGACTTGATGTTGGTGTCCTTGACGTTCTCACCGTACAGGTCTCGCAAAGCAGCGTCACCAGCAAGGTTTTGCTCGCGGTAGATAGCTTCAGCATCGTTCTTGGCAGAGACCTTGGAGAAGTTGGTGGTGCTGGTGCTGACAGTGGCGACGGGAGTACTAGCGCCAGACTTGGCGGGGCTGGCAGCAGAAGTCTCAGCAGCAACAACCTTGCCTTGAGCGTCACTGGTAAGGGGAACAGCCTTTTCAGCCTTCTTCTCGGCAGCAGAGACAGGGGCAGAGGCGGCCTCAGACTTGGCAGCAGGGGCATCGGCGGGTTTTGGTGTAGGAGCGGCAGGTTTGGGAGAAGACTTTGAGGAAGCCTCCTTCTCTTCCTTTTTCTCCTCTTTCTTTCCACCGATACTCAAACTGGGGGCCGCCTTGGCACCACCAATACTCAAGCTAGGAGCGGCCTTGGGAGCACCGCCAATGCTCAAACTAGGGGCCGCCTTGGGCGCACCACCGATACTCAAGCTGGGAGCAGCCTTGGGCGCACCACCACCACCGATAGACAAGCTAGGAGCGGCTTTGGGTGCACCACCACCTCCAATGGATAAAGAGACAGGTTTTCCAGCAGGAGCTTTGGTGTCCGGAGGGGGCGCAGGCGATGAAGAGAAGCTGGGAGGCTGGAAACCTTGGACATTCCTGGCTTGTGGAGGCTGGTAAGCCCTAGGTCCGGCACCGGGAGCACCGGGAACAGGGTAGCCTTGCTGCTGAGGGTAACCGCCATACTGTCCGTATTGAGGGTATCCCTGTTGCTGGCCATACTGTCCGTACTGGGGATATCCGCCCTGCTGCTGGCCGTACGGGTCGAAGGGCTGCTGCTGCCTGGGGGCGAAAGGTGCCTGTCCTGGACGGAACTCGAATGCGCCTGGGTTGAAGCTGGGGGGCTGCTGTCCGGACATCTTTTGCGCAAGAATAAGGAGAAAAACAAGTGAGAAAGGAAGGGATGTGTTGCAATAATCCATCCGCAGAAGAAAAACGAAGAATCCTCAGCCCGCCACCCCTTTAATTACACTGTAAATAAGCATTTTAATGTTAATCCAAAATTCCACATCACCCCTCAGTTTGTTTCCTCGGCGGACACATCTTGATCCTCTACATTTCAGCAACGTCTTCTTCCCACGATCGCTTCTATATATGCTCACTGCCCTCACAAACAGAGCATATATTCACATTCGCACGATCAGCACCATCTCAACAGTACGAAAAATGTCTTCTCAGGTCCAACAGTTCATCTCCGCTGCCGTCAACGCCGACCCTTCTCTTGCCGGGCGAAATGACAAGGACAAGGCCGCTATTGAGAAGCTTGTCGGCGAGTCTGAGGGCTTGGTCAAAGACCTTTCTGTAAGCTATAAATCTGGTATGGAAGCTGGATTACGAGCTGACCTCTTTTTTTTTTCCTTTTTTTCGGCTCTAGGCGCTCAACGAGAAGCTCACCCCTTTGACGTATCTCTACTCGAACTACCCTTCTACCGCTGATGTCGGTCTTTACGCCCACCTTCACCCTTCCATGGCAAGTCGATATTACTTTTTATTCGACCTTGTAACATTTTCTCACATCTCCATAATAGATCAACGCCCCCGCTACTCAACACCCTACTCTTCCCGCCCTCCTTCGATACTTTCTCCACATCCAATCCCTCCCCTCCGTCTCCTCTGCCCGGTCCGAACTTCCCAACGCCTACCCTACCGTCGAGATCGACCTCTCAACACTGCCCATTCCTGAGCGCAAGGCTCCCGCTCCCAAGGTGAAAAAGGAGAAGAAGGCCGCGGCCGCTGAGTCCGCCCCTGCTGCCGCTGAGGGTGCTGTCGCTTCCGTCGCTGGTGTCGTCAGCGCTGCTGCCGGTACTATTGCCGAAGCCGCTACCAACGCTGCTGAAACTGTCAAGGAGGCTGTTGTTGGCAAGCCTGAGAAGGACGGAAAGAAGAAGGAAAAGAAGGAGAAGAAGGAGAAGCCTGCCAAGGCTCCCAAACCCGCTGCCGAGGCTACAGGTCCTATGCCCAGTATGATCGATATGCGAGTCGGCAAGGTTCTTGACGGTAAGTTTTTAGTTTGCTCGAGTTTTGAACCTGGGGGTTAGTTACCATATACAATAAACTAAATCACTCAAACTAGTCAAGCGACACCCTGATGCCGACTCGCTTTACGTCGAGACCATTGATGTCGGAGAGCCCGAGCCCCGAACAGTCTGCTCTGGTCTGGTCAAGTACATGTCCGAAGATGAGATTCGCGGTGCGACGGTTGTGGTGATTTGCAACCTCAAGCCCGTGACCATGAGGGGTGTCAAGAGTTTCGCCATGCTTCTTTGTGCGAGCTCCAGGGATGGTAAGGAAGAAGGTGGTGTGCAGTTTGTCCTTCCTCCAGAGGGAAGTCAACCGGGTGAGAGGATCTACTTTGAGGGCGAAAAGTACGAAAGTGGGTGATATTATTTGCCTCTCTTTTTAACCCAGTCTAATACCAGAGAAACAGACGCTACGCCCGAACCGCAACTGAACCCCAAGAAAAAGGTCTTTGAGACCATTCAGCCCAGCTTTACCACGCTTGAAAACCGCGAAGCTGCCTGGATCGACCCCGAGACCAAATCTGTTCACCGAATCAGGACAAAGGACGGTGTTCTCAAATCCAAGAGCTTTGTCGGTGCTTCCTTGTCGTAAATAGGGGCAGTGGGTTCCAGGTGTGAAGATGTACATAGGGTACTTCTATGCATTGGAAATTAATAGACATGTATAAAAAAATGACACAAACATATGAGACATTGTCCATTATTGAATCAGATGCGTCGTAATGCTAAGAAGAAGAAAAGAAAAAGAATTGTCCCTTTACGCGGTAAGCTTCTCTAAATCATTCCGACCTTTCAACACTC
This sequence comes from Cryptococcus deneoformans B-3501A, assembly GCF_000149385.1. NCBI lineage: Eukaryota > Fungi > Basidiomycota > Tremellomycetes > Tremellales > Cryptococcaceae > Cryptococcus > Cryptococcus deneoformans. The sequence continues at coordinate 953,459 of NC_009182.1, forward strand.
CGCTCTTGGTAAACTTTTTGCCCTCGATCCAGTTCAAGCCTTCACCGGCATAACTGACCTCGGGGCTGACCTCAATCTCGACATCATCGGCAACCTCGGCACCGCTTGCGATCAACCACCTTTTTTGCTGAGCGAGCAAATCCCTGCGGCTGGTTTCGGGGCAGTCGGCCTTGCTCCCGGGCGCATTCTTGAGCGGGGAGAATTCTTCGGCACGGTCGACTTCGAGTACACAGAGACTCTTGGTGAATGGGAAGACGTCAAAGACGAAAAGCTCAAGTTTCATGCCGTTGGGCTCAGAAGGCTTGATAAGCTCGCCAGTGGAAAGGTCGACGGTGGGGATCTTCTTTCGAGCAATGTGGAACGCCATGTGCTTTTCCATTTCTTCAACTGACTCGAGGAAGGCGGTGGTATAAAAGTGGTTTGCAATGTTGGCAGCACGGAAAGCCAGCTGACCGTCCGCAGTCCTCTGCTCGGCCTTTTCCTTGCTCAGCTCAGAGTACTCCACCACGGCAAAAGCGTTACCCTTGGCCGCGAGGACACCCACACTCTCTGTGGGGATGGTCTTGCGCACAACCTTGGCACCGGCCGAGGCATTGCGAGACAAGCAGCAGCCAATGAAGACGGGGTCGGCAACACGGACGAGGCAGTTGTCGACGCAGTAGGCGTGGACGTATTGGACATTGTGCTCGCGGAGATCGGAGAGGACGGTGCGGGAGGATGAGGGGGAGAGAGGGCGACGGAGGGCGGCGTAGAGACCACCGTTACCGTCGGGAGCAACGGATACAGAGCTAGGTGTTGAAAGAAGAAGCTTGCCGTCGTTGTCAAGGGCGGGGAGTACGCCTGTGGCATGTTAGTTGTTTGCTTCAAGGAGATGGATAATCACAAAGACTTGCCTTGCTCAAAAAAGATGACATTTTCTTCTCTCAACCCAAAGAAGCCTTTCGCCTTGAAGTACTTTTCCGTCTCGACCCGGGTGGGACCACTGGTCATCACGTACCACCGAATGGTGACACTACCCTTCTCCTTGCCCGCCTTTTCTTCCGCCAGCCTCTCGAGCTTGCAGATCCTCTTGGCCTGGTATTCGAACAAAGTCTGTCCACTGGGCAACTTGATATCGTACAGTCCCTTGGGGAGCGCAGAGCCGAGACGGGTGCCCTGTCCACCGGCCATGAGGAGGACGGCGACCTGGTTGTCGGCAATCGCCTTCAAACCGGCGTCGCGCCATTGAGCTTCTTCGGAAGCGTTGTTAAGCACAGTCGCGCATGCCTCCTCAGGCAAGGGCATGGCCTCCTCCTTGATGGGCAAGGAACCCTGGACAGTCTCGTTGCCTACAAGGTTACCGTTCGCGCCTTCGCCGATGTGGTTCGGCTGTCCGCCGCCAAAGATGTTGCTGTTCTCCTTGGACGGCGTGAGGGCTTCAGCAGCGGCGATCGCTGTGGAGTAGATACGGTTGACGCGGTGGACGTCGATGGAGGCGAGCTGGCCGAGCAAGGCGGCCTGGTCGGAGGGCGAGAGCGAGTCGTAGAATGCGAATACATGGGCCTGGTTGGCGGCGGCGTACAGGTCTCTGAGGTGGGCGAGGAGCGCAGGGTCTGGTGCTGGCTGGACGGTCATGGTGCTGTGGACGGGCGCAAAGTGGACGACGGACGAGAAAGCTGCAGAGAAGATGGGAATGCAGTGTTGTGGGTCGGGCCGAGTGTTTGTGTCGGCTGATTCTTTTAAAGTTCTTTTTCTGACGCGCCTTAATTACAAACATGTGCGACTCCCCCGCCCCAGGCCCCGTCGCATGCCGCCAAGCCACGTGGCACCAATCCAATATCGGGAGTCACTTTACGTAAACACAGCCAAATGATCACATGGAAAAGACTGTGGACCAGGTCCGGACCTAAAAGACTGAGTCTAAAGACTACTATGGGACCGGTCTCTGGTGGTTCGTTCCTCGGTCCTCGACTTTAAGAAAAGCAAAGACCGGTCCGGACCAACTAACCACCGTAATAAGGCCTGTTTTGGGGCAAGCACTCACATAATTATGTATTTGATATCCCTAACTCATAAGCCTCCCACAGTACTCTAGTATACTGCTACATGACTGCCGACTATATGAGTATCAACTACACGAGCGCCGAAGCCATTGCTGCTGCCAATGCAGAGTTTCCACCTGGCCAGTTCTCGCGAGGCTAAGCACGTCTGCGACTCCATCTCCGACCCTTCCCCTTGCTGCTCTCGTATCAACCTCATCCCCGAACACTCTATCATCCAGCAGCAACGGAGAAGACACCAACATCGCGGATCTTACTGATGGCGATGACGATGTGGCGGAGACTCCAGGGAAGGGCGATCAAGAAGCCGACGATGACCAGGACCAGGACCAGGACCAGGGAGGGTAATGGATAATCAGCTGTTACGCCCATGTTCTCGGACTGGCTGAAGGCCGTCTACTCAACAGCATAGACAAGGGTATTGCGCCGGACTCGATAGCGACGATCGATCAAGCGATGCAGCAAACTGAAGCACCTGGCCGAAATGAAGAGACCGAGGCAGAGAGTTTGCCCGAGCCAGAAGTTCCTCAAGAACCTTCTTCAACCAAGGACCTCCCTCCTTTGTTCGACAAAATCCGTAAGATTTCTGTAAAGGTTTGTACAGGATGTCCAGATGATGAGTAATATGCTGACCAGTAATCACCATCTGAATAGATCAGCAATTCCCCAAACGGCAAGAGTTTCTTCTTTGATTGCTGTAGACATGAAGGTGTATATCCGTACGCGCCAGTAACATATTGTAAGACGCGGTGGGGATCATGGTTCAAGGTGTTACAATGGCTCCTAGATGTTCGACCGGTACATACTTTCATCAGCCACTTGGATATTCAATTGCAAAACTGACATGCAGCTACAGGGCTATACCCGTTTTTGCACCTTAGCCGACAACGAACCATTGGTACCAAAGGTGTCAAGAAATTCAAAGCCTTATCGCTGGTACCTATTATCCCCGGAGCAATGGCGAATGATAGAAGCCTTGTGCAAGGTACTGCAGGTTAGTTGTTCTTGTGCAGGGTATAGAGATTACGAGATACCGACAGCTGACTCCTCCACCAGCCAGCACTTACAATCCAGACGCAATTCGGCGCAGAGACGAACCTTACTCTTTGGATGGTACTTCCAAGATTGGTTGAACTCCATAAGGCTTGGCGTCAAATGAAGAATGAACCAGACATTCCTCTCATGCTTCACTCGTCAATTGACGAAGGTCTTCAATGCATCGAAGAATATTATGTTGAAGCCCTTGAGGCTAGAACCCCGATCATCGCAGTCTGTAAGTGTCCCTTCAACAAGAGGGGTGGGCTTCAGGCGCAATTGCACACTATGTTGACGTATTCAAGATCTAAATCCTCTCATGAAGAATTTGTGGTTCCAGTTCTTTTTGGGAGAGGATTTGGCCTCAAAAGCGAGTGGTATCTTCCGTCAGATCGTGAGCATCATTTTGCTTGCTTTCTCTAAAGATGAGGCTTCTTCTAATGATTTATTTGTTGGGGGATCAGTTTGATGAGTATGCGGCTGCTTTAAAAGCAGCTAGGACGGAGGAATCAATCGACTACTCCTTCCGTCAACCTTCCTCTACCGCTGAACAACAATTTTACAGTCTCTTAGCTAAGCATCGGGCCTCAATCATGAACGGGAATGTGTCTGAAGAGTTTGACCGCTATATGGCCTATTCGGAGGAAGACCCTCAGCTAATTAAGATGACGATGACTCCGCATCTGATTGATGCTGAGTTCGTCCTGGATTGGTGGAAGGTGAGCATCAGACTGGTATTTGTTGTTCGAAAAGTAATATTGACTGCTCTCATAGCGGATGGCAGCATCTTTCCCTATCATTGCAATTATCGCACGAGATTATCTCGCAATTCCCGCGTCCTCTGTCCCCTGCAAACGTCTGTTGTCCCGCGCCAAGCTTGCGGATACCGACAGCACGTCGATCAATGAAAGCAGAGACGTTCAGTCTAGTCCAGACTCTCGGTGCATCCCTTCGCGCTGAAAGAGCAAGGAAAACGAAGTTGAAGGCTGAGGGCGAGAAGAGAAAAATGATTCCTGATGTAGGATTGGATAAGGGTAAGGGTAGTTAGTGTTCAAGGAAAGGAAAAGGCGTGATTTCCTTGTGTAGTATAGGCTCGGTGTACCCCATGATGGAACTGTTTTGTTGATTGAAAAGTAGAGTTGCACTGCTATTATATACTAGGAGTTGACTTGTTGTATGATCGCTGTTGAAGGTAGCAGTTTGCATGGAGCCCTGCCAGCTAGCTCTGGGGCCGAAAAGCACTCACGAAAGACCGGTCCAGGACCGGTCGGTGACGGTTGGGTCCCTGGACCCAAAAAGTAGAGGACTTTTGAAAAAGTCCGGTCTCTGGTCGGCCAAAAATTTGGAAAAGACCGGGACCAGTTCGTTGGGACTACGCGGGAGCTCTACATGAGTGACATGACCTGACCATGTCGTTACGTAACATGCATGTTTGGACACCATCCGAAGGTTCCGAACAAGAGTAAAAAGATGCTCACTCCACTCGGCCAGTCTCAGCCAGCGAGCAGCACGACACTCGCCATCCCACCGAACAGGACGCCCATGTCCTCCACGGCCGACTACGTCGCAAAGTATCCGCGGAGAGCAGCTCTCCTCCACGTAGCGGAGAAGTACTGGCTCGACGATGCCAGGCGTAAGTTTCGTCCTTTTTGAACCAGGCTGCGTCGCCCGTGTTGACATGTTATCAATAGGTCCGCCTGGCAGCCTCGATTCGTCTCTCAAAAAGCACACGACTCTCATCAACAAACTCAAATCCTCGCTCTTGGTCGGTCCCGCGGAAGCATTGATCAAAGATATCGACGGCTTGACATTGGCAAAGTATCTGGATGAAATCGTTGCTGCCGTCGTCGAAGGTGCGGCAAAGAAGGGCGACCCAGAAGTTGCCGTGGATGTAAGCAAACCCATCTGCTGCGTGTAGAAAGCACATCCGTCTGATGTTGCGTACAGGTAATCATCCATCTTCATTCACGGCTTACCCCCGACTTTCTTCCTCAACTTCTCCAACCTCTCCTGACGCTTCTATCCGCGAATGCAGCTGCCACTGGACCTATAGGCAAAGATGGAGAAAAGGACAAGGAGAAGGAGGATAGAGAGAGGTTATCAAAGCAGAGGCCTGTTTTGAGGATCGTAGCAGAGTTGGCAATGGTGGGTGCTTGGTCTGAAGGAGTCGTCAAAGGCGCCGCAGAGGTCGGTAAAGTGCTCAAGGGATTGGTGAGTACTCGCTGCCATAGAGTGAACGGCATGGCCTGACATGTAAACTATTAGATGACCGGCGATCCTCAATACAGTAATCTCCCATTAATCACCACATTCCTCAAATACTTTGGCCGGGCCTACTTGGGCGACAACCCCGTCTTGAGCAAAGCAGCTGATGGTGTAAAGGAAGAGGAGGCGGCGGAGACGCTCCCCGAAAGTGTGACCGAACTCGTTCCTCCCGAAATTCAAAAGCAAATGTGGCAGCTATTCGTCAATTACTTCAACACTGCTAGCAAAACCTTGGTCAAGGGACAGCTCAAACTTCTCGAGCAGGATAAACGCAACCATGAGGCTTACATCAAATCTGGCGAAATTTTCGAAGATCGTCAACAGGCATATGAAAAAATGACTCGTGCCGTCGAAAGACTCACTACTGGCGTCCAGACACTCGCAGATCTCCTCAATCTGACTCCTCCCACCTTGCCAACTGCTGCATCACTCTCCAAATCGGGTCTTCAGATAGTAGAATCTACTTCCTCATTCACAGTCCGTGATGATGGTCCAATCGCAGGCGGTATATGGGACGATGAAGAGGAACAAAAATTTTACGAAGATTTAATCGATCTGAAAGAGGTCGTCCCAGCTTCCTTGCTCGGCATCAGGGAAAAATCGAAAGAAGAAGATCAGGAAGGGGGTGGGTCCCGGGATAATAAACGTGAAGAGGAGGAGAAGCAGAAGGAGGCTCACAAGGCAGAAGAAGAAGCTCTCCGCAAACAGCTCGAACAGATGGAGCTGGCCGATTCGCATGCTCAGCTCGAACCCGAACCTGAATCCGAACTCGAACCTCAACCTCACACTTTGGAACGCACCGCGTCGTCTTCCTCCTTGCTCTCTATAACCCACGATGAAGCTCAAGCGGCCGAGGGAGAAGACGAGCAGACTGCACCAGTGACTATGATGACTGCCATCGAAGAGGATGGATTGCAATCTGGTCCCGCAGCGAGGTTATCGGCTCTCTTTGCAGCGTTGCCCGAATCGAACAATAGGGAGATGGTGGATAAGTTGGCTGTAGAGTTTGCGTTTTTGAATTCCAAAGCGGCAAGGAAGAGGCTCATCAAGGTTCGTTCAGGGTGCTTCTTCTTTTCTTTTCCAATCCAAACGGGCTGACAAGGGCGTATGTACATAGTTCATCGGTGAAGTGCCAAAACAAAGGACCGACTTGTTACCGCATTACTCTAGGCTTATTGCCACGCTGAATCCTTACATGCCGGATGTTGGCGCAGGTATTCTTGATATCGTGAGTGTGGGGGGAATCGGCACGCGGATCAAATGTGTAAAGCTAAAGCGCAAGGATAAATAGCTGGATGAAGAATTGAGATATTTGCAAAGGAAGAAACTTGTCCGAGAATTGGATAGCACACGTCTCAAGGTGGGGTTTTTTTCCCCATACTTTTCGACAAGGCAAACTAATCAATCAACTTTTTTTCTTTCTTTCTTTTTCCCCAGAATGTCAGGTTCTATGGCGAATTGGCCAAATTCAAGGTTGCTAAACCTTTCAACATTCTTCATGTACTCAAAGTCTTTTTGGATGACTTCAAGTTCAATATCGAAAACATCTCAAACCTGTTGGAGACTTGCGGACGGTTTTTGCTGCGGTACGAAGGAACAGCAGAAGTGGCCAAGCGTATGGTAGGTGTTTTCGCGCGTTTCGTTAATAGTTCAAATCCGGAGGTTTGGCTGATTATGATATCACAGGTAGAGTTGATGAGGAAAAAGCAAGCGAATATGCATCTTGACCAGAGACATCAGCTTATGCTGGAAAATGCCTTTTACATGGTAAGTAATATGTTTGCTTGGGGGGCCGGGGCCCAGGGCCACACCGAAAAGAACGCTCCTCTTGTTAACGCAAAAATCGTAGTGCAACCCGCCTGAGAGAATAGTCAGAGAAGTGGTACAGCTCACTCCTATGCAGAGTTTCATCCGGCATCTTCTTGATGAAGTGTTGATGAAGCGAACGCACGATAAGGTGTTAAAACTGCTGAGAAAGTTGCATTGGGAAGATCCAGAGGTGAGTGTGTGTGTGAAAGAGAGAGAGAAAGGTGTCTTTTAATCGAGCTTTTGCGCATCTTCTGACTCAAGCCTTTAGGTCTACGGCTTTATCCTCTCTGCCTTTACAAATGTTTGGGAGGTCAAGTTTGGTAATATTCCTCAACTCGCAGATCTCGTCTTTGATCTTCAACGATGGCATCCTGAATTCGGTATCGCGGTCGTTGACCAGGTCCTGGAAAACATTCGCATTGACATGGAGGAAAACATCTTCAAGTTCAACCAGAGAAGAATCGCGACAATGAAGTACGTAGGAGAGCTGTATATGTACAGGGTCATCAGCGCTTCCGTCATCTTTGAAATTCTTTGGTCACTTTTGTCTTTTGGGCATGGTATGTGGTGTTCTTTTCTCCACGCCTTGTTATTTTCGCAGGCGATTACTAACAATTATTTGATCAGTCGAGCCAATGCCATTCCCAGGTAGAGAAAGCCCTATTGACGCCGTAGATGACTTTTTCCGTGTCCGTCTGGCTTGCACATTACTCGATACCTGTGGCGTATGTTTCCCAAAAGGCTCTCAGGGACGCAAATTGGAACAGTACCTCATCATGCTTCAAGTAAGTCCCAAAATGCAGCCCTTGTCTACGTTTGAAAAGCAACGGTACTGACGAATGGATTAAGCTCTATATCACATGCAAAACCGAGCTACCAATGGATGTTGACTTTATGCTGACAGATACCCTCGACGTGAGTTTCTATGTGTAATACTCACGTATTGTCGTCACCAGGCTAACCTTGCGTGTGAAGCTTTTGCGGCCAAAAATGCCCAAGCTAAGAACATTTGCGCAAGCAGCAGCTGTTGTTGATGAGTTGATGGCTACGGTAGGCGACATGGGCGGTGAGTTGAATGCTGTCACGCCTGAAACAGACAAGGAGCAGCTGACATCTTTGGCATCGTAGGAGAAGATAGTGCATCAGAGGACGAAGAGGAACGTCAATCACCTGAAGACAAGCCTGACGAGGTTAGTATTAAGGCCCCCCTTCTACGCACTTAAAATTTATCTAATCGTTATGTTTAGCCGGAACCTGTCGTCGAAAACGTCCAGTCAGCGGAAGATGACGATGAGGATGTCGTTCTCATCCGCGACACCTCCAAAAATGACGAGCTTGATGCCGAAGAACGAGCTGCATTTGATCGAGAGTTTGCAAAAGTATTGGCAGATACTACCGATACCAGGCGAGAACAGAGAAAGGCCGCGCCACCGATCTTTGACACTGCTGTGCCCATTGTCAAGAAAAAGATCGAAGAACCCAAGGCAAAAACTGGTAACGGAATCGGGGAGGAAGAAGGAAGAATGCAGTTCATGTTGATGTCCAAGAAGGCAGGAAAACAGCAGGTATGACTTCGTCCATGCTTTAACGATATACCTGTCGTCTAACGAGTCCCATGTAGCTGCGAACGTTGGCCATTCCTGTGGATTCCACCATTGCGTTGAACACTAGGACTCAGCAAGCTCAGAGCAAAGCGGAGCAAGAGCAGCTCAAGAGGTTGGTATTGCAGAATGAAAGAAGGTTGGAAAGATCAGAAATGGAAGGTGAGTATCTTGCAGAGCGGAAATGTTCGATAAAGAGATTGACAGAGCCATTTAGGCATCGAGACGAGAGGTGTGAAGCTCCGTTTTGCACATTCATGATCACCTCCGCCCGGACCGCAAACCTAACGAGGAAACGGTATGCCACTAGGCGGCTACCACTGCACCACTCTGGGAGGTTACAACCTGGGAGATACAACGAAAACGACGATGACGGTTACGTGGACTGGGGTCTGAGCAGACACGTGATGACGATTGGTCGCAAAGCTCACTACGAGTCCAGGCGTGAATTTGTCCTTCAGTTCTCACATCCGCGAACCCTCTGTATCTCTATAGCAACTTGCAGAATGAATCTTTTATCATGTCTGTAAATAAAACGGAACGAAAGGCGAATGGTAGAAACGGCCTGGACATGATCAGCCGATTTGAAGGGTAAGTATTCTTAACATAAAAAAATGAGTTCAACGAAGGCAGCGAGCTCCTGGACAGAATGTACGGTAGGTTGGTTTTTAAATTTTCAAGATATACTCCAATCTGAAAGTCAAAGAGTAAAGGATACAAACGCTTGCAAAACGCGAATCTCCTACCCGTGGTAATGATAATGATAATGCTTAGAGATTTACGATAACGTATACATGCTTGAGGAGCACTGCAACCTATGTGATGTTTGTTCGAATTAAAAAGATGACCATAACTTGCCTATTGTTCAGCTTAAATCCATATGGTTGCATGGCCGTCTTACTTACAGCTGACCAGATCAGATTACAATGCTACCATTATAAGCTCTCAACCCTTTTACTCCCCTTCGTCCCAGTTAACTTGCCAACCGCCTCTTTCCTTTTTTGCTTTTCCTCAGGCCCAACCACTCCCTCACCCCTTGTTTCAAGATTCCATTCCAACAGCCTCCTGACCAACCCGTCTGTTCCCGTAGATAAGATACCAACCATCAAACCCACTCTATCTGATTCCTTAGCCTCTTCCATCCCCCTCCAAAACAACTCGGCCAGATGATGTGAAGCTACCCTGAAAAGGAACTCATTGCGATCCTCAATCACCCACCCTCTAGTGAGGGCACGGGCATACCCAGAGAGGACTTCATTACTGGTCTCTTTAGGAGCAAAGTAGCCGTCGAGCCCCGTCCCGTCCTCAAGGGGCACTTGGTGTAGTCGGACCCTCATTCCTCTCAGTGCAGTCGAATGGTCATTCCAAAGAAGCTTTCGATAGTCAGATGGATAGGACATGGCGAGAGGAGGGAGGAGAAGCTGAGTGAATATCATGTCGGAAAAGGAAATAGCCTCATACAGAGCAAGGAAATCAGTGTAGAACTGGAAGAAGGGTACACCGGCTGTAAGGAAAGGAAGGGCAACAGTTTCCAGCGATGCAAAGGGATATTTCTCCGCAATAGCAATGGGGTTTGTCAGATGTTCCATGAGTCGGTTCATGCCCTTGGCCACTTGGCTATCCCTGAACACCTCTCCTTCGCTTGTTGACGTCTGTGTCTGTTGCCCGTGCTCGAGCATGAATACCTTCATCATGTTGAACAACAATCGGCTTCCACCTAAACGTTCCGTCCACATAGCTGAGGCACATTGCAATTGACCCAGAAACAAGACTGACTGTACAATCTCTGTCTCAGAAGCACTCCAGTCGGACGGCACTTGGGAAAGTGCAATAGACGTGCCAGAACGAAGGAGTTCGTTGAGAGGAGAAAAGAGCCAATCGGGTTGAAGAGGCAAACCGGTGATATTATTAAGGTCGAGGGAAGTTGGTGGAGCGCGAAGAGTTGATGTGGCTTTGAGGTAAATATGGGAGGGTTGAGAGGGGCCAACGACGTTTTCGACGTCGGGCAGGATGGTATAATGCAAAAGGGGTCGGAGTATTTGCAATTTGTCGGGATGAGAAAGAGCAGAGTATTGCTCGGCTATGACATGAATTGTGCTGGACCAATCTGCTTTCAAAATATCATCGACCAAATCAAGAGCGAGAGGCTCGTCTCCGACGTCGAATGACAGGAATAAGTCCAAAGCAACGGGCAACCATTCTGAAGGGGAGAGACTCTTGCTCTGTACACTCAGTCGAAGAAGCTCGTACCGAAGATAGGTGGCTGAGCGGACCGTCGGCCCATTTGTTACCAAGAAAGCCAACTGGAGTGCAGCAAGTGTGTCCTTGCTTAACAGCTCCCCCACAGAATGCAATTGGCCGTGCAGTCTCACGGCCGACCAGAGTATCCTTGTCTCATTTTCTCCACCACTTCTCATTGACTCTATGGCTTCTTCCAGACCTGAAATCTTCAACCCAGCAAGCATAATCTTCTTTTCTTCTTCACCGCTCTTTATCCCATTGACCTTGGCGCCTGTTGCCCAACTGACCAACATATTTAGCGCAGACGCCACCTCTTCCAATCGTTCTAACCGACCCAACAGTTGCTTGACGGAAGATACAGCCTCATCAATCCACTCGAGTGCCACAACCTGAGCCCAGGTAATGTCATGCTCAGGAGTTGTTCTATGCGGGTCTATGGCACATGTGACCCAAATCTTGAGAAGGTCAAAGTAGGCCTTGACAAGACTACTTTCCAACGGCGGTATGGTCTCAGAGGCGGAACGCTGCTGGACCCACTTCCCAAAGAGACGCCATACTTCAGAGCTAGACGCAACGATCGAAGCTGATAAGCCGTACCTTCCAAGAATGGCGTAAATTCGTAAAACTTCCAACGCCAGGCTATGAGCAACCTCTTGCTTGTTGGCGTCATTCCCTTCGCTCCAAGTGGCAGATATAACGAATTTGAGAGTAGACTCATAAACTCTTTGACTCAGAAGGTCTTCCGCACAAGCCCGTGAGCTTGCTGTGATATCCCTCAAAAGAGCCAGTCCTTCCACATTCGGTCGGTTATCGCCTTTTGGTGGCCAAGATCTTTGGGTGACGTGATGCTTGAGAATGGCCGGTACAATGGGACAAATGGTTTCGCAAAGGTCGCTTGACAAAAGAGTAGCGCGTCGAAGAATGAGCAGCAATTGATTGGTGGTCATTATGGGAAGAGCATCAGGTATGGAAAGTAGCTCAGTGAGGCGAGGAAGTACATCTTCAAATGGTATGGAAGCAATCCCAGTTGGGTCGCTCTGGGCCGTTATAAGTGGCTGGATAAATGGTTGGTAGATATTGTCGGCATTGATGGAATCGTCAGGGAATACCCATGAAGGGCCGCATAATGCTTCAAACAGGAGCTCCACGCTTGCTCGGATCACACCTGCTCCTCTTGTCAAACCAGCAAGCACTTCTACGCCAAGTTCGATAGCTTTCTGGACAACCTGCGTTTCATCGCACTCAGTCTGGACAGCTTGGTCCAATTCCCCATTGTGTAATCTTCCTAGGATCCGGCTGAGTACACCCATCATGGTTATACGCTGACTCGGTACTGTTGATCGACAGAGATATAATATATCCTGGAAAGTATAGCCAGCTAAGTCGGGTGATTCTCCATGATGATGTAAGCCCAGATGGGTGGGAAGAGATGCTGTATCTTTGGCAGAAAGTACTTTTCCAGAAAGGTCAAACCTAATCGACTTGTCGCTTGAAGGCGCAGATATGGGTTGCAGCCACTCAAGTTTCGATGGCTCTGAGGGAAGGGTAGGGAAGTATTTGGCTTTAAGAATGTCGAGGTTCGTGTCGTCGTCCTGGGAGTTCGATAATATACCTGCCACAGGTTAAGCTTTCAAAGAGAATTATATGATATAAACAGACGTACTCGATGAAGCAGGGACATCGGGCTTCACTGAGCGTTCCACGACGTTGCTCTTCCCTTCTGTTAACTTTACCTCGGCCCTTCTTCTCAAAGCTTCCATGATCTTATCTCCAAACCTTTCCCTTAGCTCCTCCGTCTCTTGCTCCCTTTCTTCGAAGCTCATTAAGTCGACCCGCCTTGTATTCTCCTCTGAGACATCCTGCAAAATCTTCTGTGTGTTATTTGCATTGAAAGGCTGCTCCAAGTCGATAGATGACAGTTCGCTTTTGGGGACATCTAGAAGATTGCGCTTTGACTGACGAGCCTCAGCCCTTTTCCTCAAAAGATCCAAAGTCTTGTCGCCTAGTCTCTCCCTAAGTTCCTCGATCTCCTGTTCTCGCTCTTGCTGACTCATATTCTGTACTCTCTTTGAATTATCTCCTTGCACTTGTCTCTTTACCTCTTCCCATTCTGTCATGCTTGAAGCAGATGAAGGTCCTGCAGCCTGTACAGTTGGGACGGTATCTACAGCCTTTCCATAGCCTATCTCCTGCTTTCCTTCTTCTTTCAAAGCTTGTTGTGCCCTTCGGGCTCGTGCAAACGCAGATGGTCGCTGAGAGCGATGAACGGCGACGGGGAAGCCGGTAGAGCTAGGTGCCGGGGCTTTCGGAGCCTCTGCAGGGGAAGATGTTCGTTCTACAATGTCCTTGAGCATGGTGGAATTGACTGTCTCAATTATCAAAACAAAATGGAGATCGACGTATTTATTATTTGAATGCTCGTCCAGTCGCTTACGTGACTTGCGGCTGTCGACTAATTCGGTGCCTGGAACTGCCTCCGATAGACTCTTCTTTTTTCTTTTTGCTCCTGCTTCTTGTTATCGTATATCTGTTGCACGTCCGCCGCTGTTCCATGGATGCATCCCTTTGCTCCTCATTCAAAAGTCACAAACGACCGTGGATGGCCGTTAAGCACCTGATTACTTAATATAATTGTGCAATAATTATGGCTGGTCGATCGGACAAATATTATTCCTGTATTTTTGCGACGTTTTTGCACGAATTTTTTTCAGCGCAGGCCACTTTTTCTCGATCAAATCTTTGTTTGTGTCGCATCAACACCACATTTTTGTCCGTTCATTATGCCTGAGTTGTTCTAATGGAACTGTAAATAAACGTAGGAGAGTAATCTAAGTCTAGAGAATGGGATGAACCATACTACACAATAAACACAATATTAGGAAACCTTCCCCTGTATACCTTACATATAATAGAACAAGCGTTCCTTGAAATTAGGGATGTAAGAAGAAAGGTAACCCATAGTCTCATTCACACAAGAAATGAATCTATTCCCACCCATATCGTCCCTAGTAAGATCTACTGGGCCAATTTTCTGATTGAGCCATGTCTGAAAAGAAGCATCAGAGAGCTGATCAGAGATAAGAGGATCAAAGCCTTCCAGGGGGGGTATTACATCTTTAGTAGACATGTCTCCCCTCCTTATATTTGGTGCTACCCAGCGATGACCGTCAACGCCATAGGCAGTGTAATCATACCCTCTAGCTTGGAGGACAGTACCGTCGTTGTCATCCTGGATGGCGAAAGGGTTTTGATCAATATCAATTCCTCCTTGCATTTTAAGGGTCAACTTCTCTATACATTGTGTCAGGTTTGTTACTTCAAATTACTGGAAATTCAACATACCACGCTTCCATATCATCGCAGGTGTACGACCACTTTCAGTGCGCAAACGATGCTTATTCCACTGACGAGTGAACCTCTCAAGGGCAGCGTTGATCTGAGGGATGAAGCAAAAATGTAGGCACCAAAGGTGGATAGGGTTTCCGAGGTCCAAAAAGCCTTGCTCAGCCAGCTGCTCAAACAAGGATGGGTACCGACTGGTGCACCAGTTTTGAAAGTCTCTCCAGATCCTCTCAATACGTTGGTTATGAGTCGAATTACCCTGAATGAAGGACCCGCGATTGACGCCTACGGTTGGGTTAGCTACAACAAACATTGATCGGGCTGATTGAAGACACCTCGAAGCTCTTCCATTGCGTCCTTGACTCGAAGCATCTCAGTCCCATAATCAGCCCGCATTCGACTGGGTATACCATACTTGGTAACAGCCTCCTGGAATACACACAACACTGATTCTGCCCTGTTGTTGTTCATCGCCTTCATACCAACTAACATGCGCGACTTGCCATCAATAATGCCAATGATGATGATCCGATAAGCAGACAGTTTATGGTGCCCATCTATGTGCCACAGACTGTTGATGTGAGGAACAAAATACTTGCGGCGATTGACCATCTCTTGAAAGCGATGAGAAGCACCAGCGGGATCGACTATGCGGAGACACTCTCGCACACGCCACCGAGGGACAATAATAGGGTTTTCTTCGACTTGTAAGGCAGCAAGGCAACCAATGACGCCCTCTTTTCCGGTGCCGGCTTGTCGAATGCGTTGGATTGCCTAATTGACAGGTATAAATGTTTATGTGGGAAGTGAATAATTGTGACTTACCTGGCATAACGCATCATTGGAGATTGGAGTAAAACGCTTTCGAAGATCGACATTCATCTCCTTCAAGCGATTCTCTCTCTCATAGTAGACTCGGATACTTCAAACAACTCCGCCATTTCCCATCGCCTCCACCCACCTTCGATAGCCTCGGCAAGAAGATCCGCATCCAGTTCTTTGCGAGGTTGACCGACACTGCGCCAGACATAGACACTGTGATCCTCCACAATCTCACCGGTCTCTCTCTCGGCATACTCGTGAACTGCGATGCGCAAGCGTATGAGGGATTCGTGCAACCGGCGAAGAAGCAGAGCCCAGGCATGAAAAGTTGACTGGATAACCATGTATCTGAGGACTCGAATATCGAGCCAAAGATCGACAACAGTGGTCAGGCGCTCTTCCAATTCTGCTGGGTCGATAGATGGGGCAAGGGGGAAGCGTAGGAACTCATGGATACCTCGCACTGAAACCTCGAGGTATTGGGTGACCATACGGATGTCATCGGAACTCATATATCCTCTCTGTGAAATATGAGTATCAAAACGTATAAGGAATAGCTTGACTTACTGGCAACAAATGATGCTTTGGTTCCTCTAAGTCCTGAGCATCCAATACGTCGTCGAGATCTTCGAGATCATTTTGGTCCGCCATTTGGGGCGGTCGTGCGGTGACGGAAGTGCAAAAAGTGATTGATGCTGATGGTGTTGAACCCTGTTGGAGTCAAAATGGGTAAATATACAGTTAAAAGCTATGAGACATAAGTCAGAACAGCTCATGCATAGTGAACGGACAAAAATGTGGTGTTGATGCGACACAAACAAAGATTTGATCGAGGAAAAGAGGCCTGTGCTGAAAAAACATTCGTGCAAAAACGTCGCAAAAATACGGGAATGATATTTGTCCGATCGGCCTGCCATGATGAAACAACATGCTTTTAGAGTACTGTCATACATTCAAACTGACAAATTGTTGTTGCATCATCCCCGCGTTTTGACAATAAATAGAAGGTAATTTGAGCACGAAATAAGAGTAGATGCATACATAGCAAGAGGTGTCGACAAGACTGATTAGTCCCACATTCAGTGGAAGTAAAACGAACGAGGACATGCCCAGTCAAGACTTCACTCTTCGCTTTGGACCATAAAGGCCATAACCCCGACATCAGCACGGGTTAACGAAAGGTTGAACCAAGCTGTGACGGGGGACTGAAAGCGATTATCGAATTGAAAGGAACAGACTTAGAAAGGGTGAGGCGCCTTAAAGTCCACATAGAATGTGACCCATAGGAGATGAAACGGATATAATCGAGTCTTGCATGGCCGGAAAAGAATACCTATAACGAGGAAAAGTCAGCACGAGCTTCTTCTCGTGCATTGTACGAGTGCAGAAGACTGTGAAAATCAGATGATGCGAAGTAAACGCCTCTATACTCAAGCCTGGTTGCAGCGTCCGAAGACATCTGGCCATTCAAGAGTAGTCGTACTGACGTGCAAATGTCGAGCAAATTTCGTCCGAAAAGATAGGAAAGAGCTTAAATCGACACGGGACTTACCTGAAAGTATAGATGTTGATATGGGGAGCTCAAAATCGAAGGATCAACAAGTAAGAAAAGAGACAAAAGAGAAATGGAAAATGGAAAACCATAGAGACGGATTGTTGAATTTCGGCGGCAGTGACCGCGGCGGCGGTGGAATATCTACACGGAAAACCACGTCACTCTGGTCCTCCCCCACTTTCCCCCACTCTCCGGTTATGATGGTTCCTGAGCGTATTGGAAGCCGGAGGGGGTCTTCGATTTACGTGCAGGCATATATAATAGACGCTGTTGGCCGTTTCTATCATGCTCCCCACCGCATTCTTGAGTTTACATTTTATCCAACAATGCCCGCCGAATACGTCTTGACGAACGATGCTCCCCCTCCCTTGCCAGGAATCGTAGGTTCACTTCAAAGCCCTTTCATTGTCACATTATCTTAAAATATGCCATCGTAATCTTGCCGGCTAATGCATAACCCTGTAGTACACACAAGCGGTAAGGGCAGGCAACTACGTTTACACAAGCGGGTCAGTTGGCATGACCAAGGAAGGCAATATGGTCAAAGGGACTGTGAGTCGCACTTCATGACTGCCAATGAGATAGATACCTTGTCTCAATAACACACGGGCATGATGTTCATAGATTCAAGACCGAACACGGCAGGTCATCCAAGTGAGTGTATCCTTTCTGTTGTTGGAGTGGTAAGAGAGTAACTAACGGCTGTCTAAACTGTCGTCTAGAACCTTGAAGCCGTACTCAAAGGCGCCAATATGAACCTCTCTAACGTCGTTAAGGCCAATATCTACCTCTCTAACCTATCCAGAGACTTCGTAGCGGTCAACGAGGTAAGTCAACATCTTGAACGCCATGATTCTTCCGTGGTGTTGATTTCATTATTTTAGGTCTGGAAAGATATCATGCCCGAACCCAAGCCCGCTCGCACTTGCATTGGAGTTGCTGAGCTGCCCGCCGGTGGTACCGATGTGGAGATTGAGTTCGTTGCCTACGATGGGTAGGATGTCCCTGCATACTACACCGAAAAGAAGAAAAACAATGAGTGCCACAACGACGATGATAAACACTTCTTGTTAAACCTTCCGTTATAGCGGCAGAGAGACATATGCAAACATACTGTGTCCCTGCCTCCTGTTGATGAGCTAGTAGTAACTTTGTACATTCTTCATTTATCGAAATTATTCAATATAGGCTATACTCCTACAAATCCCTAACGACCATTTCCAATTGCTCTGGGGCTTTTCAACGACGTCCTTCCAGATTATAATACATATATAAACGCCGGATTCCTACATAGACGGACACTCGTCAGCCACATCGTCCCCCTTGTCCAAATATTAATAAAACCACTCACTCCATATCTGTCATATCATCAAACGCATTCTCATACAACTTGGCTTCATCCAATCCCTTCTCTTGCATCTGCTGAGTCAATTTGGTCTTGTATGCCTTTGCCTCTTCGATGGTCATGATTGACATGTCTTCCAGCTCCTCAGGTAAACCCAGTGCGGCTCGACGCCTTGCCTGTCGCCTATTGAGGAATCGAAGGTAAAAGGACATTGCCACCATGAGGATGATGAGGGCTGAATAGCAACCGACGTTTACATAAATACCGGTGTAGTAGTAAGGGGCTTCCCTCGCAAGATAAACCTAGCCATACAAGACATTAGTCTCCCACCTTCCGACATCAAGACAACGAACCTGTGGACCAATGATCTGAAGGATATGCGTCATCAGCCCTCTATACCTCTTATCACATGATTTAAGTTGTCACTAACGTTACCAGTGCATTGGAAGACAAACATGGTGGCGAAAACTACCACTCGCTTTGTAGTTCCTGCAGCGTTCAATCCAGCCCAACTGTAGAGAAGCGGCTCTGACGTAGCCCTTGTGAGTGACTACCTTCGCTTTCTCAGTCATTTAAGTAACTCACGTATACCTGCCAATGGATACGCGATGTAGAATGAGGCCATCAAACCTGCCGTATTGGAGCGATCAACGTTGCAAAGGGCTGCAAGACCAGCAATGGGGAAAAGGGTAATTATAACAAGGACGATCCAACGAGTTTTTATGCGATTAGTGAGCCAGATACCAATGATAAGAGTGATAATGCCAATCACGCCTGTAGGAATGGACATGAGGGTCGTCTATTCACCCTGTTAGATCATAATCATCGGCAAAGTAATTGATTAATAGCTTTACCTCAAAAGAGTTAAAGTTGAAGCCTTTGATAATCAAACCACTGAATGCACCTATACCACCAGAAGGTGTAGCAGTGCACAAGTACATCGCTGCCCACATGTAAGTCTTTGGGTCTCGGTAAGTTTCTCGAACCTGGTTCCACTTCCATGTTGATGACTTAGTACCCATCTGGTTTTGCCGAAGACGTTCCAGAGCGATGTAACGATCCTCTCCATGACGAAGGAAGCGAGCAGTGGTGGGAGAATTGGGGAGAAGCCACCATACCTGATAGCTAATAAGCAGTTGCTATTTTTGCCGTACATTGGACGAGGCTCACAATTGGAACACAGGCAAGGGAAAGAGCACCCATACAGATGAAAATTCCTTGATAAGGTTTGATTCCAGAGTTGACATGACCAACACCAAAAGCTAAGAGAGGACCGAGAATAGCTGCGCAAGAGTTGGCTACTTGCCACGCGACGGTTCGATAAGATTGTTCCCTACGGGTCCACCACATTTGTGCTACCCAGCCAGATGAGTTGTGCACATTATGCGAAAGCCATTCGACCTACTGATGAACACGAAGGATGGTAGAATGGTGGCCTCAAACGCTCCCAACAAGATACGAGCAACCAACAGTCCAGCAAAGCTTTTGGCAGCCGTGGTGCAGATCGTTACAATGGACCAAGCAATGAAATTGAACATGACCCAGTATTTGACTAGACAACGGTCAATTATGCTCTATCTCAGACTAATTTCTTTAGCACTGACCAGGAAATACAACCAGGGCATAAGACGACAAAGGCTGGAATATGAGTTGTGAAACATAGACACAGGAGGACAGCCATGAATATTCGCTTCCCTGTAAGTTGGTTTCTTCTCGCAAATCGAAAACGGCAGCCTGGCTGACAGCGCCTTTGTCAAGCTGCTGAATCATGTAGACCTTCCCAGTTGTTAGACTTATGGTCATGCCAGTTGTCAACCAATGCTTACCATGCACATGGGCTACACAAAACAGGTCAGCACTAGCAGACTCCAAAGCTATCAAGCTATCCTGTAAGTCCACTCACAATACAAACATAGATGTCCACCATGCGAAGTACTCTCTTGTTGTCATCGAACGTGTACTCGATCGGACCCCGATCTTCGAGGATCTTGGCAGCCTCATCTGCCTGATTGTTGGCCTTTCTTTTATTGTGGCCATTTTCAAGATCTTGTATATCTGACTGGGGGGCGTTCTCTAGGTGTACAACGACTTCCTTCTCATCTTCCTTCAAATACTGGGACATGTTTTGAGTGGGGTCAGAAGAATGGGGTGTAATAGGCCGGGGGGAATAACTGCGATGTATAAGGCCATTGGAGCTCCTTATATTCGAAGGGCTACGGCTCATGTATACACCTTGATACCGTTCCGTTGACTGACAAAAAAAAACCGTTGATAGAGGGCAAGTTCCCAAAATACTTTTTCAAAGCTTGGCGGTCCATCATCCTTCCGCGGCATATTCGGGCCGCTTGGCTGATACATATAGTTAGTACTGTACTCCAAGACGTGGAAAAGTGCCGGATGGCAATGGCGCTACCATGGACGTCGTCAGGTGATAAGGCAGGTGACAGGTGATCAGCAGCAGTCCCGTTTCGGTGAGCGGCTCGAATTCAAGGAGTATAATGGTGGTCATATAATGATGAGGTTGATCGGGATTAATTTTACTGATTGATAAAGTGCAAGAAGCAATGGGGCAACGCATGAAGCGATGCAGCAGTATTGGACCAGAGCACTACAGCGTTGATAGTCGGGGAGATGCTGAAGAAGACGATGATCGATTGAGGTCGGCATAAAGATGAGTCGCTGTTACATGCTTGCACACTCGGCCATGCAGTTGAGTGATGTATGGTCAACTATCTCGTCCATTCGCTCGTCAATCATTCTCAGGAACACAACGTCAGCGGTCTCTAGCTAGGATTAGCTTAAACCTACATTCTATATTTTCATATTCGATCGTCAGTCAAGGCGTCAATCACTGCTTTGTATTACTTTCTGAGCCGCCGCTCTCGCGTTCTTTTGATCTTCATTCTGTTGAAGTGGAGGGTATCCGCCCTACGCATCCCTATTCGGCGATAGCCCGGCGTGCCTGTCTTTCTCTTTTGTTCTTCGTACCTTTCTATTCTTTTTTGTTCTTGCCCATATTCCTTATTGTTCTTCGGCACGATGTACGCTCAGAGCTCTTGTACTGCCTAATATATATATCAAGATCCCTGCATCATACATCATGCGCCATCACTTCTTTTCTTGATCATACAATCGGATTCGCTCTCCTTTACATTCATCATCCTATATCTCTTCGGTGGAGAAGAGAAGAAGTCACAGTGGATAAAGTAGCCCACCCAAATGCCTCGTATCTCCGCCTGTTGAGCTGGAATAGCCATGAACCAAGGAATAAGAAGTGCCTGGCTGCTATTATCGAAATTCTCTTGGGGCAAATGACTGCCGTGCCGTACCCGGTATCCTTACCTTGTTCTTTTGTATAACAATTCGTATCACAATACCTTAATCTGAAGCGGATTACAAATAGCGCGGAAATGTGTCCCGACTGACATGAGGTTTAGTTCATTATGACAGTCAACAAGTTGATAAATATCACAGGTCGCTTGTCATTAATTAGTGCAGTCAGTGTAAGGAGGTGGGCAGTTTTCAATCTAAGGACATTAGTATGCAATCTGTATTTGTCTACCATTCCGAACAAAAGGTGCAGCAATTCTAGCCGGATAGATCTACTCTTTTTCCTCTCTAGCCCAGCCGCAATTTGGAAGTCGGATACATAGCACATAGCGGTACGAAGGAGGCCGCTTCTAAGATCAACTTTCTACTCTGAAGATTATCATCAAAAGTTGCTTCTAAGTTCAAATCTTCTAGTTTACAATACATAGATGAATGCCGGATTCCTAACATCATGGTTAGTTCCAATTCCTCAGGCACGAAAAGCAACTTACTCCATATCTGTCATATCGTCAAATGCGTTCTCGTACAGCTTCGCCTCATCCAAACCATGCTCCTTCATCCGCTGAGCTAACTTGACCTTGTATCGTTGTGCTTCCTCAGTAGTCATGATTGACATGTCTTCCAGCTCCTCTGGAAGACCAAGGGCTGCACGGCGTTTGGCTTGACGCTTGTTAAGGTATCGCAGGTAGAACGACATGGAGACCATGAGAACAACCAGAGCGGCGTAGAATCCAAGGTTTGAGTAAAGCCCAGTGTGGTAGTAAGGCTCTTCTTCCTTCAAGTATAACTGTGGTCCTACAATCTAATTCTGTTGTAAGACCCTCTCGTACCAATGGATCATCCACCCTACTCACATTGCCAGCGCACTGGAAGACAAACATTGTTGCGAATACCACCACACGTTTTGTCGTTCCGGCTGCATTCAGACCAGCCCAACTGTACAACAAAGGTTCTGCGGGGGTCATCAGCACATGTAAGACCTGTAACATTCATCCACTCACGAATACCCGCAAGAGGGTATGCAATGTAAAAGGACGCCATCAGACCCCCAGTATTATCTCTAGGCACATTGCACAACGCTGCGATACCACCGATAGGGAAAAGGGTGATAATCACCAACACGGCCCAACGCGTCTTGTATCGGTTTGTGAGCCAGATACCGATGAGAAGGGTGACAATGCCAATAGCCCCAGTTGGCATAGACATCAATGTCGTCTGCTCAATATGTGAGCTCCTTGAATGATTTCTCTACTAGATAATCGACTCACCTGAAAAGAGCTGAAATTAAATCCTTTAAGGATTAACCCATTGAAAGCCCCAATTCCTCCGGAGGGAGTAGCAGTGCAAAAATACATGGCAGCCCACATGTAGGTTTTGGGATCTCGATAAGTCTCCCACACCTGGTTCCATTTCCACTTTGAGGATTTAGTACCCATTTGATTCTCTCGAAGGCGGTCCAAGGCAATATGACGGTCATCCCCTTTACGGAGGAAGCGAGCGGTAGTAGGAGAGCTGGGAAGAAGCCACCACACCTAGCAGCCTGCTCAGCGTGCGGTCGTCAAAGATACTCAAGACTGATTCTTACAATAGGTGAACATGCAAGCGAAATGGCACCCATACACAGAAAGATTCCTTGATAGGGTTTGATACCGGAACTGACGTGACCAACACCAAAGGCCAGCAAAGGACCAAAAATGGCGGCACATGAATTTGCAATTTGCCAGGCGACAGTCCTGTAAGACTGTTCTCGTCGAGTCCACCACATTTGAGCTAGAATATCGCCATTAGTACTTATCCGGAACAGTTTGTATTCGAACCCACTGATGAAAACGAATGATGGCAAGATGGTCGCCTCGAACGCTCCCAGAAGAATACGAGCAATGAGCAAACCGGTAAAGTTGGTGGCGGCGGTGGTACATATGGTTACGATAGACCATGAGATGAAGTTGAACATGACCCAATATTTTACTGCGCAGTCTTGTAGTTAGCCTTATTTGGCTCCATGGAAGTCCCCGGCAAGTCTCACCTGGGAAGACTACCAGTGCATAGGAGGATAAAGGTTGGAAAATGAGTTGTGCCACGTAAACACAAGAGGTAAGCCACGAATATTCACTACCTTGAAGGTTGGCCTCCTCTTGTAGGTTAAAGACAGCAGCCTGGCTAACAGTCATCTTGTCCAACTGCTGCAACATGTAGACCTGTCATATGTCAGCTTCCCCCAGGAGGTATATGGAGCAGTTCAAATGTATACATACCATGCACATAGGCTGAAATTGAAAAAAAGTATGTTGTCAGTCACTGAAGGTGCAGGCCGTCGAGATAAATGATACTTACGATGCACACATAAATGTCGATCTTACGAAGCACTCTTTTGCTGTCCTCTATGGTGTATTCTATCTCTCCCCTCTCTTCTAAGATTTTGGCTGCCTCATCGAGTTGGTTATTGGCTTTTCGCCTCTTGTGTCCATCCTCTAGATCTTCCTTTTGTGTATCCACATGTTCGAAATGCGAAATCACCTCTTTTTCGTCTGCTTTGTAATCCTGCGACATTGAAGCTCAAGGGTATATATCGTTTCAGTGGTCCGTAGGGAAGGAGAAGAGGTTTCATATATATATGTATATTAACCGCAATATTGTTTGAGGCTGATAGCGGCTACATACTGATCCTTTCAAAGTATAAAAGAATCGGAGGAAGCTACGAATAAGCTCGACGGCTCATCTTCTGTCCGAGACGAGTGTTGGTGACGCAGCCGATGGGTAATCGCGGTAAGCTAACTCCGATCATATCTCTAATAAGAGTTTTAAGCCTAAACTGCTGTTGCAGCTCTGTTATGCATACCTGGTGTGCGGCGTAATAACATGCTCGTATCGTTAACCCCAAACTCCTATGATTTACTCTGAGCTCTACTACGATCATATTAGTTCATCAAGAAGAAAAGCTTCACTTTCTGTCTGTTTTTTAACCGCTTTCTTTCTCTCACAAAAGTGGCTCATTAACAGTCATCCATTCGACATCCCTTCTTTTGCGCAATACCATAGCCTTTGCCGTGGTCATGATCATGTCACTGATGGAGAATTATTATTCAGCTCAAGGATTTTCCATAAGCTAATCACAGTTGGTCACAGGCCGCCGTCATCATCATCTTTACTGGCACGATTATTGCTAGTTCATCGGAAAAAGGAAACAAATCACGATATAACAAATAAGTACTATGTGCAGAAGGAAGATGCATAACCCAAAGACCAGTTTCAGTCTACAAGTTGACAGATTGCCCGATGTTAGGGCTCGGTGTAAAGATACTTAATACTGATATGAGGGGCGAAGAGGGAGGAAAAGAGGTAGGAGAAAACTTATCGGTCGAAACAAGAAGGCGATGCGTGGCGTGCCGGGCGCTCTTGCCGCCGGACCATTCCGGGCCGCCACATGCCCCACAACAGAGGGCCCACATGGGGCTTGGGGTCGATCGAGGCCCCAAGGAGTGCCTTAATAGCCTAACTGAAAATCAAGTCTGATAAATCTACATGAAACACGTGCGTGTCCGCTGCAGTCGGCATCTGGGTGCCTCGCTGTCCGTCGATAACCTGCATCACGTTCATACTTCGCACTTCAACTTCTTGCTGTACTTATTTAATACCCGAATACCGGACCGCAACCATGTCGCCTGTCGATGTCAATACCCGCGGGCCGATAGCAACTCCATCTGTGAATTATTATTACTGCTCACTTGCACGTTTTACATATTACAGGCTGTATGGGTGGTAATAATGCGATCAGCGTTGCGGCTGAGGCTTTAGTAATAGATGGCAGTGCTGAAGCACGGGCACCTAGAGTCGTTGCTACGGTGGCGGATTGTAGTGGTGCTGATGGTGATGATGATGATGGAAATGCCGAGAGTGTTGCTGTTCGCATGCTGTTAAGAAGAGGGCTGATGATTTCGCGCTTCTTATTATGTACTCTTTGCTTTCTACAACGGTACTTCTCTCTTTGCATGGTAACTGCTCTGCCCTTTTTGAATTATCCGAAGGAATATATCGTGCTTGATTTTGCTGCTCACAATTTGTACTACGGGTACTAGCACTGCTTTAGCTCACAGCTACGACGTAGGACGTAAAAACGGCAATAGTACTCGTACAACGTCAACAACAGGGACGTCTACTCCTTGCACAATAATATCAAAAATTCATGGTCAATCTATACAGACACGTTACTGGCCGTGCGTCCCAATCCGCATTTACAGCATCGGTCATTCCTCGAAAAATTTCGTAAAACATAACAAACCTGCACGTAATGTGGGATGAAGTTTTCATCTATACAACTTGTGTAGCGTTTTGCGAATGATCACTTCATCGTTCAAAGTGCCCAAGCAATCGTTCCAATAATTGCTCTATGTGTTTCTGTCGCCGGTCCATTTCTTCAAGCTTCTCCTTCATATTTTGTTTTAATGCTTCTTCTTCTGGCCTGGCCAGAGCCAGAACTTCCACTTGAGAAGCCTTAGCCACATTGCTGGCCTGTGAGTTTGGAGTGTGTGGTCGCGAATCATTAACGGTACCTAAAGGGGAGTATGCGCCTGGAAAAGCTGTCTGAAAGCGCGTAGCCTTGACCGACAGTGGTGAAGTTTTAACTTCTTCCCTATTACCGATAGGCAGACCACCATGACCGACAGCAAGGTTCCCTTCTTTGCGACCAGCAATGGAGCTGCTGGGATCGCATACTGGATCGTCTTCCGGATCTTTCAGATCGCTTGAGAATGAAACACTCTTGCCTTCGGTGATAGGCGCGATGGAAGGATTTATGAGATATGATTTATTGGAGCGGGATACTGAATTTGTTGCTGGATGTTGATGCGGATCTTGCTCTTTGCTTGAAAACTCTGGGAATGATTCCGACCTAAAATGACTCCGTCTAGGTTTGGAAGATGGACCGAACACAGGGGGCGCAGCAAGCGCGGGACCTGTGCCTATGGCTCCAGCCATCGACGCCCTCCTCCCCCTCAAAGCATCAGGTTCCGAGCCTCGAACAAAAAGCTGGGCCAAAGGACTAGGGCCGTGGATAGAACTATTTCGTCGACGTATAGGGACTTGATAGGGATTTTGGATGTATGACCGATGTGATGATGGCATAGAGTTACGTCGAGCGTGAGGGTTATCCAACTGATGTTCAAGGCGCGACGGGGACGCCGTCAAAGGAGATGCGGGTGATGGAGGTGAAGAATGTTTTTTCGAGGGAGCAGTGGCGGAATCAAAGGCAGTTATGTCTTGACCGGGTCTTTCGTCGTCATTGTTCATTGACGGGGGATCGCCATCGAAGGCAGGGGGTAAAATGATCTCTGACTCATCCACTTCATCGTCCCATCCAGCATAGAAGGCCCCTACCTCCCTTTCGATCTCAAACACTGCCGCAATATCGCTTCTCGAAGCAAAATTGTCGAAACCAGCTAGATTAGAACAAATGATATAAGTATTGCTAGTACACAAGATGGATAATGATAAGAATCACCTGCCGCCTTGAGACGTCTAGGAAGACTCCCAACATATCTTTCCGCGAAGTCCCCAAGCTGCTCCATCAGACCTTGATCCTGATATGACTGCCTTTCGTACAGGGCTATCAAGAGCAATATATGTACGCTCGTCACCCTGATCATGAAAACTGGCGATGGATCAGCTGAAGCATTATCGAAATTTCTACCACTCACCATTGACCTTATGAAACCTA